>NC_135497.1:303580045-303602545 GCF_052857255.1 Amblyomma americanum | reverse complement strand
CAGTCGAGAATGTCTTCCTGTACCCGCGGTGTGACATTTACCGCCGTTGTGATGGTAGTCATAAGGGGAGCTCACACCCCTTTTTCTTTGGCCCTTTGTAAGGAAGTGTTGTGCGGCCCCCTCCCGGCGTAGTTCGAATGTTTTGTTTAAGGAAAACACAGCTAACTGCGAGAAAGACGCTTAACCGGCTGCGAAAAGATGAGGTCTTGCAAGGTCGCGTTCGAACCGCAAAACGGAGCCCACCCGCGGACCCCTGGGGTTTCGAGGGGCGTCGCGTGTAAGTTATTGCTTTCTAGGGCGCACCGCGTGACGGACCGGATGTCCCAGAGACGTGCAGCGATGGGTGGGAGCGCGACTACAGCGCGTGCGGTTCCGACCATGTGTTCGCCTTCCCTGCGTTTTCGCTGGCGTTTTGTTGTGTTTGTGTCTGTGTGCCGTAACTACAAACGGAAATGCGTAACGTCTTCATGGAATTCAGGCCGTACTCGCTAGTGAACAACTCGGTTAGCACCGGCGTGCTATTGGATTCGCCAATTTTAAAGAAATTCTTCTCACTACCTCCGACAAGCGCCGTACCCAACAATTCTGTTCAAAAGCACATTTTAGAACGCCAGAGAGTTTATGAACATAATTTTTAATGCATAAGCATTACTTGAATCGTGCGTGGCGTTAACAGAAAGTGTGGACACTTACACGAGTTACTCGGTAAGTAACTCAGGTAAGGTCGGGTAAGTTCCGAGGAGCACCGCGCCAGCTGCAGCCAATGGGAGGAAGCTCGGGTAAGTTCGGAGAAGCGTCGCGCCAGCTGCGCAAGAAGTTGCTCGGCAAGAGCAACATGGGTCGCACAATCCCCAAGGGTGGCTGTGACAGAAAGAGCCATTTGCTAGTGCAGCGGCGCATCGCTTAACCGCTGCGCTCGTAGTGGTTTGAGGACTCACCGCCATCTATGAGTGTTAAGTAGATAATGACCAGTTCTGCATATGTGGGCATTAACCACCGGAGCTCCGAATGGTGCGCGGTTCGGTGGCCAACGCGAACTAAGTTACACAAACGCACAGACCACAATCGAAGTTTGCGGAAACAGCAGTAGTGCACAATGCTTTCGCATTCATAGCACGTAGGGAGACTTAAATGCCCCTGCTAGTTTTTCGTATATTGTAGATTTCACTATAAGAATCAACATATCCGCAGATCTCCTGTCGAAAAGCTTGCATTTGGCTGCTATTAACGTTTTCTTATTTTCAGAAGCATTCCCATTGCTCTTCTAAGGCTGTCTTAACTGCTCCATGCGAGTGGTAGCGAAACTTCAAAAGAAAGATTTTGCTACACATCGGAAGAATGGACCATGCCATTCAATATTTCCGTAACAGTGCCTTACCATTTCCCAACATTTCAAATTGTTGTCCAAGAATAGTGGACATGGCATTTACGATTGGTTGTCCAAACGGACCCCAAAATGCTGGGCAAACGCAGTTAAGTGCGGTTTTGGGCGCCAAGCATAGGGACGAACGGCCAGCTTCCGCGACTGCTGCTCGGGACCTCTACTCTGAGAATGTTGCGCGCCCGTGGGTGTGTCTGACTGGTTTCATTTTTTATCTTAGATCTTTTGTCTCAGTTTTCTCAGTCTAACTAATCTTCTGGATATATCATTAACAAATAAAATTAATCAATGCTACGCACCAGCACCTGCTGGTTCCCTTCTCCGACGGGTCGGAGTCACGGTCCTGTCACGGACATGCACTTCGTTACTGTGTAACACAAAACGAGCAATCCTGCGAGGCACTGGAGCGCCAGTGGTGGCCCTGTGCTACGCTGGTATAACTTTAGGAGTTAAAGGTGTCGCAAATCGAAGTCAGTGTATTGAACGTATGGCCGTCAAGACATGCTTACAGAAAATATCATTTTGCTATTGTTGAAAAAAGAAGAGCTAAAGATATACGCCTCAGGACATGAGGCGGCCGACGGCTACACATATAAATATGGCCTCCGAGATCGGACATTAAGACAGGGTTTGCTGAATTTGTTTAAGCCCTGCAGCGTCGTATAGTCTTAGATACCGTGTACGGACGTTATGAACGCCTCCATGCGAATGGCTCACGTCTCGTTCGTACCGCGCGCACTCATCACGGCAGGATGGAGCGAGGCGTCGATGCGGGCCCTTTTTTTTCGTAACAGTATGGGACGAAAAATGCGGCAGGCCTCATTCGAGCCTCGTGACAGTTATATTCGAAAAGTATTCGGAAAGTTGAGAACATATTTCATTTCGAATAATCTTCAAAATACACTGTTTGATTCGTTCGGGTAATTGAATAGGAGGACATTAGGCTGGCTATTCGAAATTTTCGAATATTCGCGCACCCCTACCGTTCACTACTGGAAGGCAAAGGGCCCCGTGACTACCTCAAAAATATGCACTCGTTTTGCATATATCCTGAGAACATAAATAACAGCACGGTTATGAACAATGAGCCCATAGTTTCTTTTCTACATTATCCTACCATGATACAGTACCCCAGCGAGTGAGTTGTATAATCCTCTGGAATATATATTTGGAACACGGTCAAAAATGAATTAATCTATGTGATCCCCGTATCAATCCATATGTTCTTTCAGTAGCGCTAATTAATGTTACTCTATGCATACACATTTTGTGTTTATAGCTGAGAACCCCTGCTGCAAATGCAGATATTTAGAAGCCTTTTTACACCGCTGATACAGAAGTTCGAAGAAACTGCCCCTCCGTATAGAATTGTTAGGAGAAGCTTTTGAGGTGTCTTCCGGTCATAGAAGATCTTGATGAAGCTGGGAGCATTTTAATGATATATTTATCTCTTATTCTTCAGACGACTACGATGCTGAGCAGACTTCACTATGGTCGGAAACAACCCAAGGACGCAGCGGCAAATGCCCCTCAAAGAAAACGCTCCAGCCAATGGCGTCGACCGATTTTCATGACCTCGTAAGTAATCCCATTGTACCGCTTAGCATGGCATCGCAGGTGGTGGCCGATGAAAGGGAATTAATCGCGGCGGCGTGAAAATCTTTCGACGCCATTGGCCTGAGGGCCTCCTTTGAGGGGCATTTGCAGCTGCGGTTTTGAGTTGTATCCGACTGTACCAGGGATGCGCAAGACGGGAGTTTGTCATAAAGGCCACATTTATGAACAATAACTGTTGAAATATTAGGAAGCTTTGCGCGTACTCCGTCTCAGTGTTTTCAAAACGTGCTTTCGGGTCCTGTAGGTTCGTAAATTTTTCTGTCCATTTCGTAATCTCGGTACCGGAGCTTAAAGGGGCATTTGAAGCATCTAAAGACAGCACAATACTGAATTCATAGGTTTGCAGCTTTCCGGCGAACAAAGAAGCGGCAGAGCGTGTTCACAATGCGGCTGTCTATAGCAAGCTCGCCTCGAAAATAAAAATATTAAAGAAAAGAAGAAAGTTACACGGAAAACTTGGGACGATTATCGTCTCGTAAAGATAAGAGATCCTTAAGACTTGCTCGAGAACCGCGCCGAGGTCGAACGGGAGCGGAAAGCTTGAAAACAAACAGCGACACCGCAGGAAACAAGTGGGCAAAAAGAAAGCGGCGGCCCCTTACTGAATACAAAGTTAACGCGAGCCGTGTTCTTCCCTCTCGCGTTGGTGCCAACAACAGCCGATGCCGGGGCGCCCTCGTGGAGGGGGAAGCAAGGGGCGGGCGCCTGAATACGAAAAGCGAGTGCATGGGGGCAGACCACTTTGGCTGGACGACGTAAGTGGCGCCGCCGTCGGTGGCACGCCAAAGCTCCAGGCACGCGCGGCCGCCGCGTGCGCGCGCGCGCGCGCGTCAGGTGCGCGCCGGGAAAGAAACACAAGCAACGACCAGAAGGTGCCCCCCCCCCCCCCCCCTCCCCGCGGAATCACCTACCTTCCTTCTCTCCAACCCCCCTCTCCGCACTGCTTTGGTGCCATTGCTTCCCCAAAAGTGCCGCCGCGGACGAGTCACGTGACAGCGGCAAACGGCAGATGGCCTACCGCGCCGCGGCAACGAATGCTCCGGCACACGACACGCACGCTGTCTTCCTCCGGAGGGGGAGAGAGCGGGGAGGGGGAACGGACGACTGCTCGCCGATGTATACTGAATTACGGATGATTCCCCTTCCGCTCTCGCCTCCTTATCGCATCTCCGCGATCGTTTCGGTAGCTGCCCAGCTCCGGCTGGTTTGGCCTCTCTATCATCTTCCTTTATTTTCTTGTTTTGTTTGGGCCAGAACCCGTTGACTAGCATAATTGCGCACCTCCACGTCTCTCTCTCTCTCTCTCTATCCTGCCCTCCCCCCTCTTAATTTTTGTTTTACCTTATTCGCTCAGCGCTATCTCGCCGTTGCAATTTGCTGGCCTTCTGGGAATCTTACGGTATCAGCAACCAACCACGGGCGAATCGACAAAAGAATGGATCATTTTGTCAACTTCGGTATGCGCATCATCGATCTTCGGAAAAAGGGTCGCTTGCCGGCAACAAAAATCGCTGGGGACAGAGCATAGGTACGAAACTTTTGTGCCCTCATACTCGATTGGTAAACGAAAGGAATAGTGCCCGTTCAAAGTTATTCGAAATTTAGAGCGCTTCTCGGACACTTCTGGAATATTTTTCGACCGGTGGCATGGTGCTGTGATGAGGTGTTCTTTAACAACCATTTGCGCGTTGCGCCGTCTTACATCCGCTTGACGTCACAATTCAGAAGCCGTACCAACGCAAACGAAAATGTCATTTTTTGACAATACAAGACAATAGGACGAGCACGGAGAAACGGGGACAAATGCTAGGCATCAAATATATTTTATTGGCGACAAGCACAGCAAAAAAAAAAAAAAAAACACGCAGCGTCCCGACCGGCGCGCGCCTCTCTCCTCATCTGCCTGTCACCTGCCGTTAGCAGTCTGCGGACCGTTGTAAGCAATGAAGTTCATTCATTTCTCTGTGCACATGATGTTTCGTTGTTTCATATAGCTTTCGTCCCGCCTGCAACAGCTTACTTATGCGCCGCCGCTTTCGATCATCATTGTTTTCCAGCGCAAACAGTGACAGCTCGTACTAAGTATACATCCTTCGGTAAACCACCACACTTTTCGCGCTGGTGGTCGCCTCTGCTAAGACGCCATGACCCATGACGAACGAATGAAGACATTTTCGAAGAAACATCTTTCTATTTACGCTGGTCTTTCCAAGTACTATATCGCCAGCTATTATAAGGATCAAGAGCTACAAAGCTAAAGTTTAGGTTAAGCAGTATGACACATTATTGTCCTGGGGTAAGTAAATGCGTCATTTTCACAGGAAAGAGAGCTTTGATCAGGTGGAAAACTTGCATCAGAGAGAAAGGCACGGATAGCAGGTCACGTGCATTCTTCCCCGGCCGTGATTGGTTCGCTAATATCTCACCTAACACTATTTCTGCGAGCAATTATGTCGACATTGGAGGAACGCAGCGCGGCCAGTGCTGACGAGATATGAGGATGCGAAGCGTGATTCACTTCGCATTGCGCCCACTCGGATTGCGTGAAGCCATCGTCCACAGAAATTTCAGCAGCACAAGCTTTCGAGGACCCCGCAAAGTTTAGGACTCCTCTAATCGGTGGGTCAAGCGGTGTCGTTTTCGCTTCGCCCTGTATTATTCGGGTACTTTCTCAAGGCTTCGAGAGCTTTCAGATATATAGGAGAAAGTCGCTATTGATTCCTACCGTGCTTAAAGTTGTGAAGCCTGAAGCCTTCGCTTCTGAAGCATGGTCATTCTATAGGCCAGTTAAAAAGACGGAAAAACCAGTCAAATTTCGGGGGAGCCAGTGTCAAAGCGCACTCGAACTCTATGAGAAGGTACAGCTATAGGCGGCGGCGTTTTCCGAATGCCCCTGAGAGACTCGTTCAATTCAGATTCGAGGCACCGCTTACTGGTGAAGTCGTACTCGATGCTCGTGCGGTGGGACCAGCTCCATGCGGGTTCCTTCTTCTCCGCCGGAGGCAATACTATAGTTGCGCCTGCAGAGCACTGTTGCACTAAGTAGCGCGAGAGCTCGGGCCGCTCGCAGGTGGGCTTAAATCACTGAAGTGTAAACCAGCTTCTGTAGCCAAAGTTATACCTATATAGGAGAAGCATCAGGGTCTATCTTGACGAGATCTTCGCGAGAAGTTCGTTGCAGAAGCCGCGGAGCCGGGGCTTTCTCGTTTTTGTTGTTCACCGCAATGTTGCCGCCTGCTGCCGCTTTTCCGCTCTCCAAATATGGCACCGAGATTGGCCGTGAAGGCAGGGAATGCCGTGTCAGAAAAGGGACGAAAAAATCTCCTTGTCGCTTGGAGGAATAACTTCGGGAGGAAAGCAGAGGTTTTATTTGCCACTTTTACAGCGAGAAATTCATTTTTTCGCACAGGAAATACGCAAATAGAGCTGCCGAAAGGTAATCTGCCACTCTAGCGCAGCCTATTGCTTTGCTTGTTATGTCCCTCTAGTGTCGCTAGACCAGAACATCGTCCCTTCGCCTGTTCAGTTTTTTTTCTGAATTACGACAATACAATGAAACCACTGCTTTTTTGGTGACGGTGAGGGCAGTGGATGCTGTTGAACTTCAGCCCGCTCGGTCAGCCGCTGCCGCCCAGAGGAAACGTCTCGGCCTCCCGAATGACGCAAACAGCCAGGCCACCGTGGTGTACTCGGCCACCAGTGGTGACTCTTTGGCTGACGACGGCTTCATCAGAGTCGTAATCAAGAAGGCCAAACGAAGACTGCGCAAAGGTGAGGACTTGTCGTCGTCGAGTACGTCCACGATCACTATGGAGCGAGGATCATCGGCGCATACCGTCCTATTTGTGCCAGAGACTCCCACCGACAATCTCAACCACATCAATAGGCAAACCACGTCGGCGTTCCTGGAGGCTCGCGTCCCGGGAGCAATTAAAGATGTGAGGGTAAATCGTTTTAGGAATGTCGTCGCCATTGATGTCATGGACCCGAATGCGCTTTAGAGTTTGAGCAACATCAGAACGCTCGGCGACATCAGCGTTCGTTTCCTATATCCTTCTAGGCAGTGGCACTACGGCAGGCGTCATTTGCGACATCGACGTAGCCATCCGCGACTCTGATCTGCCCATTTTGATTCAACCAGCTACCGACGGAGTAACTATACTGCAAGCGCCGCGTCTTGGGAGGACAAAGTGCATCAAGTCGACCTTCCAAGGGGACTGCATTCCAATGTCCGTGAAGGCTGGACACTTTCGGAATGCAGTTAGGCATTTCGTCCCGAAGCCTCTCCGGTGCCGGCAATGCATGAAGATAGGACACGTGAGCAGTGTGTGCAATTTCCCCATCGTGTGCCCACGATGTACTCAGCCACACAGCGGCGATTCTTGCCGGGCAACAGACCTTACGTGTGCCAATTGCCGCGGCCTTCATGACGCTGCCTCAAAAGATTGTCCTCACCTGAAAAGGGAAAGGGCGATGCTCAAACAAATGACAAGAGACAATTCCACACACAGAGAATCTGCGGCTAATGTGCGACGACGTCGTCGCCCTCGTCACAGACCTTCTAAAGCATCCTTCTAGACCTTCTAAAGACCCTCTAAAGCGGGAATTGGAAAGGATCGTCTAGGAATTTCCGCAACTTGTCCTCCCCCTCCGCCTACTACTTTAAGGACTGGGAGACATACGACTGGCGAGGCACAGACGGTTGTCGCAGATCGGCCTTGGCCATGCCTGCCGGAGCTACACACACCCGCAGTGACCAAGGCAGGCTCATTGCTAATCAAGCACAAGTCACAACTCCGGTCCAAGACCGGGACCGGCAAGTGACTTGGCCATCGCTCTCGAAGCACTGCACACCCTCAATGATAGAACAGTCACCGCGCACCCAGTGTGTTGAGCCTCCTGCTGGTCGGGTAGTGGGTCAGAAACCGGACCAGGTCGCAGACGAGCAAGTGATTGCAATGCTGAAGCCAATCGTGAATGACATGCATGTGCTGCTTTCCAGCTTGCACATGCCAGCTGCACAGAATGCACTGCAGATGCTGGATTTGTTGAATCCAGTGCTTGCAGCTGTCCAATAGCTGGCACAATGTGCATCTTCCAGCCTCATAGTTCCGAGAAGAAGTCCGATGCTTACGTTGCCATCAACATTATCAGCCGCAACGGCAAGCAGCCTTTCTCGACACTGAAACGTCTGCGCTGCCTTGTGATGGAGGGCCCTCGATCTGTTCCACACAGGTCGCAGCAGTCGGCAGCCCTCAAGGTGTGCAGGCTACAGCTGCGGCGGCCTGTGACTTACAGTGCTTGGGTCATTGCCTGTCGTGCTTGCTACGGACCGCATTTCTCTACTTCTTATTCTTTTAAGCCTCCTCTCCCCCAGTGCAGGGTAGCCAACCGGAACATTTTAATGGTCAACCTCTCTGCCTTTCCTCTACCACTTCTCTCTCTCTCTCTCCCTCTAGTGTCATTTTTATCGTAGTCGCAAACTTGTTCCTTTTAGATGCGCGCTCCGAACAAGCCATGTTGCAGTTTAAATTAAGCTTGCGCTAGATGCTAACACAACTGCCCTGTTTGAGTGTTTAAGTGCCGCCAAGCTGTCATATCCAGCTGCGCATTTGCTGTTGAATTCTGTGAATCTTTCTGGAACTTCACAAAGTAGTGTGCGCTTCTGGTTATGCCGACGTGCTGACCTTATCACACATTTGCTCCTTTACTTTTGAATGACCGACCTCACTGGCAGTAAAGTTGCATGTGGCAGTATATGCTTACAAGCTGTTCATGAAATGACAATTCCAATGAAAGCGCCTTTCAATATTTTGTCGTGCTTTAACAACTGGCTCCGCGAAGCTGGAACCCTCTTTTGCAGAATATTTCACTCACATTCGATTAGGACACTAACATGTCGCGGTGGCTTGGCTGTTATGCAGTTCGGCTGTTTAACCAGGATGCGGGATCAGACCCCGGCAGCTGTTGGCACAAAAAGCCTGCATTCATTGACAGCCCCCGTGCAACTTTCGGACCTTAAACCAAACATACCGTGCCATACCATACCATTCGGTAGCAAGCATCTGCGTTCCTGCTTTCTTTTAGTGAAAGTAGAATTCGTGCAGCCTTTCCGAAATGCTGGAACTGCCACAGAGCGAGAGGACCCTCGCATGCACCGCTGCCGTACTATAGAAGCCGCACAAGATCACATAGGTAAAACACAGGGCTGCAAACTACTAAAGCTGCTCGCTCTTTTGCCTGAGTCATGAGCACACCTGTCTCCTGAACGGATCAGGAAGAACTGCTCAAATACTGAAGAGTGATTCGTTCCAGCCAGCTACATCGACTGCAGTTGAACGTAGGAGGCAACTGCGGCTGAAAGAAAAAAAAAATGCTGGCAAGCTGAGATGCGCATTTTTTTTTTTTCACATTGAATTGTCGTTGAACTGAAAGTGCTTGCAAATTTCAACACCATATTTCGGTGGTGCTGCTATTCCTTTCCGTTCGTGCCTGCAGGAAAATACCACGGAAAGAAAGGATCAGAATTCGCACAAAGCAATAAATGTAGAAAATTTTCAGTGGCGTTCCCGCGAAATCTATACAAGCACAGTCGAAAGTACGCGCGCCCTTATGCATGGATCCGTTGTAATTTAAGCGCAGAAGGATTAGGACAGTTAAAAAAAGGGTTAAGCGATGGTGGTAGTATTAGTACACACGTGTTAACTAGTGCTATTGTGCACTATTGTCATGTACTATTGAAGCGCGATGTGTAGAAGTTAAGCACGTACAATGAAATTCCATGACTTATCTCGAGCAACCAAAATGAAGGACATGGTTGGTTTTTGCTTTGGTCACTATTTTAAACAAAAGGAGCTCCTCACCTAATCCTCCTTTCGCCAAAAAAATAACTTTTGCGTGGGTAGTTAAGATATTTCTTTTCGCTATTCGTGTTGCTCTTTAGTGCACACGCTCTGCTGCAGCATTCATGCATGGCTATACGCAGCTCTGCATACACGAGAGCGTCGTGTATCGCATCTCTTTGTGGCACTACAAAGTATACCGCCGCATGGCTGCCAAACAGCCCAGGGTATCGCCCTAAGGGAGCCAAGTGTGGCGACGGAAAGTGAGTCGCTAACGGTAATTCGGAAAGTTGGTGTTGGCCAGGTGCTACCATCGCTTCCACGTGGTCTTCCGGTGTAGCGTTATTGATGGTCACAGTCGAGTGGTAGAATGCAGCTCTACAGGTAGCCCCTTGACCGTGTGTAAGACACTGCAGTAAACAGCCGCAGTCGTGCGCCTCAGCGTTTTTTAAAAATGGTGCCGTTTCTGTTCGACAGTTTCTCTTGCGCGTTTAGACGTGCTGACGCGTCCAGTGGCAACTCGATTCTTCAGAGCCAGGTTGTCCAAATGCTATTACGGACCCCCCGAATCTGTTTTAAATTTCTCGTTATTTATTTATTTATTTATTTATTTATTTATTTACAAATATACTGCAGGCCATTTTTTGGCCCTAGCAGGAGGGACAGTAAAAGAACGACTTGAACAACATCCGGACAAAAGTAGTGTTAATAAAAAAAACAAGCAACACAGTAAAGTACACAAAGCACGGTATAAAAGGGGATCCAATTCTAACCAACCAAAAATAGACGCTCTACTCCAGCCACAAATATGTTGACTCGAAAACTCTAGGCGGTAGTGAATTTCACTCACCCACAGCGCGGGGGAAAAACTTTTTAAACGATTCTGTACGAGCGAAAATAGGTGCTAAAGAGCGTTTATGACTCTGTCTTGTAGTCCTGGCACGCAGGGGCTTCACATGCTTAGGGAGAACTACTTTCGAAGTACCAGTCCAAGAGTCATGTAAGAATTAAAGTCTGCAAATCTTTTTGCGTATGTCTAGTGTGGGGATATCGTTATGTTTCATCCGCGATGTCGGCGAATGTTACGTATAATAGTTTGAAAAAATAAGTCTGACAACTTTCCTCTGAATATTTTTTAGTCGCTGTATATCTTTTTTAGGTCAGGATCCCACACAGCTGCCGCGTATTCCATTTTCAAAGGTATACATGTCTTGTATACCCGAAGCTTAGTACTTACTGGGAATTTTTTTTTAATTTTCTCTTAAGAAATCAGAGCTTACGTAGGGCATAATTTTAAATATCAGCTATGTGATCAGACAAAGTGAGCTTCTTTGTAAACGTGGCACCTAAATATTTGTGTTTGGTTGGTTCAGAAATAGGTATGTGATGTAGAAAATATGTAAACGTACTAGGACACTTCTTCCTCGTCACTGGTAGAAGCACTGTTTTCTCAGCATTTAGGACCATGCCCCAATGCGGGCATCACTCATTGATACTAACAAGAGTTTTTTCGCAAAGCAGTATGACTATCCTGCGACCATAGTTATTTAAAAACAACACAGTCATCTGCAAACAAAATAAAATAGTGACGTCTTCGCGCGCAGCATCAACTAAATCATTTACATAAATAAGAACAAACGTGGCCCCAGCACACTGCCCTGGGGCACTCCAGAGGTCACTAGAAGCACTCCAGAGGTCTCTGTAAGTACTCCTGATGCGCATTTTTTTTTTAAACGAACTGTTACCTGTTTTGCAAATAAGATCTGATCCATCGGGCAATGGATGAGGGCAGGGGGAGCAATTCTAGCTTATGTATCCCTTTTGCATGAGGCACCTTGTCGAAGGCCTTGCTGAAATATGAAAATAGCATGTCAATTTGGCCAGATGTGTCAAGTACTTGAGAAATCTAATACAATGTCAGGACAAGCTGTGTGGTTGTATACATGCCTTTTCGAAAACCATGTTGACAGTGAAACAGAATGCTTAAGTCAAAAATTCCGATATCTAATTTGTAACAAGATGTTCTATAAGCTTACAACATGTACTAGTAATCGACACTGGACGATAGTTGGCATAATCTAATCGGTTTCCCGTTTAATGTACCATTACTACCCGGCCCATCCTCCAGTCTTCCGGTATTTTACCGAATTTGAGCGATACCCTGAACACTTTAATCGAAAAGGCCGCAATCTGCTCAGCATAACGCCTTAAAAGACCGTTTGGAACATTTTCCCATTCAGAAGATTTCTGAATATTTAATTTTAACAGCATATCTACAACACCATCGTTAGTTACCATCAGACCTTCAAGTCGATCAGAATTGAATTTTAGATATTCGTATTCCTCTTTTCTCGAGAAGGCAGTGTGAAAGTACTCATTAAAACAATGGGAAATTTCTTTTGGATCGGTGATAGTCTCTGCATGAATTTTTAGTTTTACTACTTCAACTTTAACTTCCTTAGATGCCACCAGAACTTCTGAGGGTCTGTCTTAATAAGTTCTGTTGTTAAGGTAGTGCAATAATTTAACCTGATATGTTCAATTTTATCTGATAAGCGATGTTTTAATTCTACACACTCAGATGATGCAGCTTTATGGCTCTTCCTTAGACGCTTTAATTAAGATTTTGTTTGTATTATATCCCTGTTTATCCAGGAATTTCCCTAGCCTTCCTTTTTTTTACTGGGCACAAATCTGTCTGCAGACATCAACTGCAGCACGAAACTTATCCCATAAAGCCCTACCGTCGTCTTCAGTATCGTCTACACGTAAATCCAGGTAATCCATTATTTCTATGTCATCTGACCTTGAAAATTTTTTATCATAGCCGGTTTCGGTGCTTCCTTCTTGTTTACGCACCAAGTCCACCAAAAGAGACCAGTTCATGGTCTGATATACCTTGTTCGACTTTAACTACAGCATTCTTAAAATTGTCTGCAGTGAACAAAAGATCTAGGATTGAATTTGCGCGAGTGCACTCTGATACCGTTTGTTCAAGGCTTTTAAATTCATTAGACAGACCGCTGAAATGGACAGTTCGTAGCGCATGTGCTGCCACTCTATATCAGGTAAGTTAAAATCCCCAGCTACAATCATCCTCATGATGTCAAAAGTTTGGAAATGAACATACAACTTCTGCGTGAAGGAAACATCAGCACCCGGGGGCTGGTAAAGAGCACAAAGCAAAAACGTGCGCTCTCCCAGCGAAACTTTCGGGAGCGAACTTTCGTGGCTGTTTATTTGTTCTTCAAATGATTACATCCATATTCTGTTTCACATCGACGGCCACAGACGAACGAACGAATAAGTACGTCGAGCGCTCCGTTGGGGCTCATTGCGGCGATGCTGGCTGGCATGAGGTGTCAGGGACAAAATGAGGCGCCAACGCTTTTTTGCCGAACTTCCGCCTCCATTCATGACTTTTGAAAAACTCTGATTGGCATTGTAATAACTTCTTCCTATAGACTGGAACGGAGAAAATGTGATCCGCGCATCCGGATAACGGGATTGCTAGGCGGACAAGGTGAAGTGCACTTTGAGCGAGTGTCACTCGCCGTTATCGCGTCATTCGCAACCACGGCAATTGGAAACTTTGGAAGGACACTCGCTGCAGAACGCAGTCGCCTGCGAATGAGGTGGACGAACTCACTTCACTGATTAAAAGCGCCGCGCCTATGGGGCCTCTATGCCGACGCTTTCGGAAATGAAGCCAGCGAATTTACAAAGGATGGTGCCGGTATATGTCACTATACGATTTTTACAACGATACCTATTAAAAAGAAAATTAGCCTACACTCCTTGGCACGCGCGTCCGACGCCTACTGCCCATCGTCACAGTGGTCGGAATGCGAAACAGCAACGCAAGAATTGGCGACCTCAAGAAAAAGAACCCTGCCAGAAAACAGTTGAAAATCAGTTGCGAAATAAATCCTCTATTCGAAGCCCGCGTAGGGGGCTTGAACTCAAGCTTCCAGCCTCTCACAATGCGCCCCTTCTTACGGGCGTATTCCTGGTGTGGCTTGTTTTCTTTACCTTTCTCTAAATTTCTTTTTGGTCACATTTATTTGTTTTCTCCACTTGCATTTATTTCACCTTAAACTATTTCAAAATGCATTACTCCCGATTCCCCAATCTTTAATTATGAACCGTTTGAGCTCGTCTGGGTGAATTTTTCTTCCGCTTATAGGCCTGCCCCAAAACTATAGCCAATTCCCCACCGTCCATGAGTATGTGACGTTCCTTCAGAGGCAACAACAACAACAAGAATGCTCGGCAACCGGCCCGGCCGATGTGATGAAGTCGCGGAACGTACTAATCCAATCGCAAGAGTGCCCTTTCAAATATCAATACCGGAGATTACGGGCTTCCGTTTAGCAGCAAACCAATTTCAGCGCTTTTCGTACGGTATTCTCACCCACGCCGGCACTGTCCGTCCAACCGGTATTTGTACAGATGATGAACCCTGTACTTATGATCGGCGCCACTTGTGCTGCAACCTGTCAGTGGTTGAATAACTGGAATGCTGCCAAATGGTGTCCGAATCCCCAAGTGCGAAGCGGCAGAGAAGCGGAGACACGCCGAGCGGCGACAGAAGCATCACGCGGCCGCATGTGATAGGAAGAAGGGAGCCGAACGCGTCTCCACGGCTGAAAAACCGGGCGCACGCCGCCGTTAACACCTGACCGAATGCCATTCAAACAGTTTGGGTTTAAGCGTCCGTTATCGTCGTAGAAATTGCTATGGGCCCTTTTCTGAAAAGCAGGCTCTGAAAGGTTTTTTCACAGTTATCAAAACTGCTGCTGAGGCTTAATGAGCTTAACGCGAGCATTTCCACCATTTTACTTTCCAGGGTGCTCGATAAATTTTCATCCCTGCATTTACTTTTTTATTGCCTTGTATTGTTAACGTTGTGGTAAATGCATTTCACTAAAAAAAAATACATAGATCTGAAATGTTTCCTTTCCGAAAAAAAAAAAAACTATTTGTAATTTTGAGGCGCCTGTCAAAGGTTTAGAGGGCGTACATACTTTTTTGCTGTCATCGACACGAATTTCGAGTGATACCTTTTTCTTTTTTTCATGCTCATCGGACTGACACGAGGCGAAGGGTCGCAAGACTGACATTAAGCTTGCTTCTCTAAATGTTCTAAAAATTGCTCGAACGAGCCCGTAGCTTGCAGCAAGAGTAGACGAAACACGCTTCTGTACATCCGCGTGAAGAAGTAAACAGAGCAGTCTGCGCCAGTTGAACCTCCGTCAGGCGCTGCAGAGATAAAACTCGGCGATGTAAGCATAATTGTCATTCCCGGTGATAATCTCGCTCAATGCCTCACTGATCCTCGTTTTTTCTGCAAAAAAGAGACTTGAAATCAGTTAAACACCCTAACGAGTTCTCGCCACTTTTCTACGCGCCTGTGTATACATGACAGCTGACCGCGATACATAAAAGGATTTTACTGTACACGCGGCTTCTCGCTCGGAAAAGCCTGCGCCAGTTGTCAGCCCACTTTGTATAGCATTTTGTTACTAAAATTTTTTTTGCTACTGTAATCTACGACAGTCCACCAGACCAAACACGGGCCTTTTGATTTGTCACACACAAAACAATGACAGCTCACGCTGCTTCCTATACGATGGCTGAATTCGAGCGTCTCCAGTCACTGAATGGTACACCAACGCCACGAGGCAACGCGAGTTACGCAATAAGCGAGATGGCGTAAAACGCAATGAGAGAAGCCGTGAAACGGCGAGCTCCATGTTTATATACAAAGCAGAGTGAAATTTTTAGGGAAGCATAGCATGGTGACGAGACTTGGCTACGGAAGCACATATGACCTGAGGAAACGGTTTAATGACGCTGGTATGCAGCGTCCTTCTCCAAAATTCCCGGGCCACTGTGTTTGTCTCTGGACCTTGCAGAGCGTCTAGTACAGCATCCGCGGCACTCCCGAGCGCGGAGGAGAGATTTTTGCTATCAGCTCCTTCACAGCTGCGAAACGGTGCCAGGGCTGTTATACTCGGCTACTGGTGGTCGGCTGGAAGGAAACTTGGTGGCCTGGGAAAACTTGAAAGCAACGATACATCACTGCAAGACGACAGTACGTAAGGTGTAACCACCGTAACTTCTAGCTGTAGTTCCCCCGAACGGTTGCATGCAGGGCTCCTGGTTTTAAAACATCCAGAATCGCTACGCAAAGATTGTGCGGGCATGTTAGGAACATCACGTACGTTCATGTGCAATTCAGTACAGAAACGTAAACGATAATTGTCCTAATTGGATGAAATAAGGCATCGCCTTTTTTTCTTACAGCAAACACGTATATTTAGCTCTGCGCACCCATAGCTGCCAAAAAGGTAAAGCTGATAAGGACTAAAGGTGAGCGATGTTGTCCTCCTAAAAACAAATGCAAATCGCTTGACTTTCCGATTCATGCTGGTTAGTAAACAAATGTGCACAATGATTAAACAGTTGTCTCTCCCTTCGGAAGTAGTCATATGACTTCATTTATTGCTTCTCCAACGCAGATTTCCATGGCCACATACCCCGTCTGTCTGTGCATTTGTCCGTCCGTTCGCCTTCCTGCCGTGTGTGTGTGTGTGTATGTGTGTGTGTGTGTATGTGTGTGTGTGTGTGTGTGTGTGTGTGTGTGTGTGTGTGTGTGTGTGTGTGTGTGTGTGTGTGTGTGTGTGTGTGTGTGTGTGTGTGTGTGTGTGTGTGTGTGTGTGTGTGTGTGTGTGTGTGTGTGTGTGTGTGTGTGTGTTCCTCAGTGCAGCCAAACGAGCCATAAGTTGCGCTAACAGCTGATAGCCATTGCGGTAATATCAAACATTTCAATGTTCCGGGTAATTTGCATATCAACAAATCAGAACGCTCGTTGCGGGTATAAGTCAACGAATGTATTCGCCGGGCACCTCAGCGCGCAATAACAGTGGATGGCGCTCAAAATTTTCAATTAGAAAACAGGGCTCTATCTTATCGCGGCTGGCATAACGACCTCGCTTTAAGTCCGCGGTGTCCTACCCCAAAAGAGATGTGCCTGCCCACTGGCGAGCCGTCAGGTGGCTCGCGCCGCTATCAGCGCCGCCGATCTGAGAGCGGTCGCGGTCGGACGGGCACGAGAGGGGGAGAGCGAGCGAGGAGAAGCGTCGAAAGGATTGGGCGCCGTCGTCTTTGTTCCCCTCGCCGACGGCGGCGTGCGGTCCGGCGCGCGACAGCCGTTACGTCAGTGGACGCCGCGACGGCACGAGCCGGGCCCATTAGAATTACGGGCCGCTAAGTGCGCACGCCGCATGCGAGGAGCGGCACGAGCATGCGATCGCTTCTTCATTACATAGAACCTGCCTCTGCGCCGAAAATAAATGCACGCGCACATAAAACGGGATATAAGAGAGCCGCCGATGCCCCGAGGGTCCTCCGTTGCCTCGCGGCGTTTCTTGCGCCGACTCCGCATACGAAGGTTGTAATTTTCATTTTAACGAGTAGTCGCCGTTGTCAGGTCTTATTGCGCGGCGCGCAGGCACGCTGCATATCTAGTGGCCTCGCACGCGTCCGCGAGTCCAACAACGTTGCTATACGCGGCTATATATATAAAAAAAAAACCTCTCGGGAGAATCTCGGCAACCGACGTCTGTAGCGAACGCAACGACCTTGCATGCAGCCCGCTCTCGACAGCTTATTGAGATGTCTGTTTTGTTGTCGGATCCTGGACGAGGGCGCTTGGAGACGATATTCGTTTTGGCGCAGGCCTGTGAGAGGGGTCATTCGCTGCGTTATCAATTCATCTCAATGGCAGCACTATATAGTCGGGTACATCTCAAGAACGAAGCGGCAAATGCCCCTCAAAGGAGAGCCTCCAGTCAATGGCGTCGACCGATACTCATGACCTCCTGCTGCCCCTTGGACCTGCTAACGTGGCATCGCAGGGTGCGGCAGATGAAAGGGGATTAACCGCTGCTTCATTGGATTTACCTCGGCGTCATGAAAATCGGTCGACGCCATTGGCTGGAGGACCTCCAAACGAGAAGCACCTTCTCCTTCTTTCCTGAGTTGTATCCGACTATGGATTTTACGAGGTTATGCAACATTCCTACGATTTTTGTCTCAATCTATTCCCAGTTTTCTTGCCAAAATTAGAACCAGCTTTATACCGGTTGAGCAGACGAGGGAAGGGAAATGAGGGGTTCGTTATGACATACATGACAGAAGCCAACAGCCACTAGAAACCAAGGAACATAGGGGGTGTTTTTTTTTTTTTGAGGCGGTGGGTTAGGATCCCACAGGCGGCATGTGCTTGTTTGTTCTGCTTTCTAATCAGTTATCATTAAAATAATTACCCCATTATTCTCCCATTGGTGACCGCCACAAATTATTTTTGTTTAAATATCCCCATTGCTCCTTGGTTTCGGTGACTGTTGGCGTCCGTCACTTATGCCGTTTTGTTGCCTACTGCTACTGACGAACTTAACATATGCTACAGCACTGACGGGAAGGACTGTTGGCCGTTTCTTTTAATAATGTGTCGTAAGATTCCAATACCATGTTAAGGTTCCTGTGAGTCTCATTCTCGTCAGCAGAATAAGAAAAGCGGTGGGCTCGTTCCTTTGAAAACTTCAGTTCGCCCATGCACGAAAGAAAAAAAGAACAAGAAAAACCGCGACGAGACCTATCGTTGACACTGTCGCATGCTCCGAAGTATAAAACTACAAGTTCAAAGCTGCGAATAAGCGTCAGATCTGGCCACCTCGACGCTGAAAAAGATATTAAACTTTAGTACTTTGTGGAGACGCCCAGAGATAAGGAGCCACAGCGAACGTCCAATCACGCAGATTAAAAAAAAAACGAAAAAGTAGTGGTACCTTGGTGAAACCATCACTCCTACTCCATTTTTTTGCCTTTTTTAGCTTTTGCCGCCACGTCGGAGAGGTGTGCACTAACGTGCATGACCAATCCGCGAATTACGATTTTGCTCGCACGTACGCGGCTATGCTCGCTTCAGGCAACGCCAGTAGTAAAAGAAAAACAAAAAAGTCCAGCTTTTTCATAAATAAAACGTGGGCTGGAGGGAAGGAAAGATGCACCCCGAAACGGTGACCCGAACTGCTGGCAGTAGGAGGACTAATGACCCGACCGATGCTCGCGTTATCGCTCGAGAATACGGCGGAGGCGGTCCTAGCGCAGCGGCAAGAGCGTCGATCTGTCTGGCTGATCTCTATCGCAGTGTGTGGCCCTCCGAGTCTTTATGTGCGTGGCAGCATTACACCCGCTCGGATAGAATGTGGCTGCTGCTGCTGCTGCTGCTTGTGGTGTTCTTCCCGTCAGCTCAAGTGTCGCAGGTAAGCTCGTATTTATTGTGTGTTTCCCGGGGTTCTCACGTTATCTCCCGAGCTGATGGTTTTATCTTTAGCTCCTTACAGATACTGTGGCATGCGCTCCCATAGCACGCGGTGTATGGGGACACGGAGGTGGTTTTCTGGGGACGCATGCGCACTATGAGGGCGGTTCGATGAGAAGTGAGGAGCCGTCCTATAGCTAGCGTGCATAAGCCCGTTGATATAGCGCGGGCAGACTGCCTGAAACCTGACTTTACGGGCTGCAGATTGCTGCTAATCTCCCAGCTCGCCTGAGTATAGTGTGGAGTAACGCAACGAACAAAATAAGAAGAAAATAGAAGGAAAGTGGGGAGGGAGAGGGGGAGAAAAGAGGCCATGATCATAGTTACGTGTGCATATATCTGCCGCCGCCTATACGAACATTTCATGGACTTCGGAAGTGTTAAATGTTGGGCTAGTTGGTACTGTGGTTTGGACGTATTCATAGACCACAGCGCCGTGTTCGTTCTTTCCGCCCTTCCTTACGCGTCCTTCTTTGGCCTAGAGCCGTTGCGCTGTTGTCTATGATTATGTTCCAACTTGATGGGCGTTTCGTTATTCATTGCTGCCATACACACTCGGCTGTTGGTGCGCGGAATAAAGGAGGCCCAGTAGTCATTTCTGGGGCAATACATGAGAGCGTGTGCCGACAGATGCAAGAGCAATTTAACCTTTCATAAACATATCCTAGTCTTTAAATGTGCCTTTTTATCTCGTACTAGTTTTAATATAAAAAAGTAGTCGAATTTTGTAAGAGATATATGTATAGCGGTCAATGATTTGTATTTCAATGCATTTAAAGCAAAAAATTTTTTTGTAAGTTTATCAAACCAGCATTGACACGATACTTCTGTGTAAAAAAAAAAAAAAGAACTCTTTTGGCTCAATTTCTGTACATAAACAGATACACTTAAGTAGGATGGAAAGCTGTACTTGTCAGTAACAGTGCATTGTGGGTGGAAAAGGCGAGAGCTGACTCACAGCTATTTTTTTCTTATTGAGAAAGACAGTTTTATGCACAAGAGTCATGCGGCCTTGCAGAGCCTAGAGTGCACATGGGGAGAGCACTTTCAAGCAGTATTTGTTAAGCAGACTCATCAGCCACGTGGTAGACCCTTGTACAACGGCCGAGAAGTATATATATAGGACAGACTGGTCGTTGCCTCAACATTCGTCAACGCGAACTCCTGAAACTATTCTCCGAACCAAGGTATTCTCACTTTAAAGATCATTACTAGGATAGCGAAAAAAAGTGCGCGCCATTAGTTGCCCACACAAATATTTTCTTTTGCCACCGAGATCAAATAACGAGGGAACTAATGGAACCAGATTTCATCTGAAAAGGTCAGCCACATTGAGTCAGCCAGCCAGCCGTCTTTATTGCTATTTGATAAAGAGGCTTCGTTTTATGATAACTCTCTATTCCGAGAGGGGCAAGAGAAAAGATAGGGAGGGCCTGATTTGATGGAGGCTCACCGCGTGGTTGATCTGCGCATTTGCACTAGGCTCGGTCAGATCACACGCCCCCCCCCCCCCCCCCCAAACGCACGCACACGCACAGAGACAATAACGGCGCAATTTTTTGAAAGGAGAAAAGTGAAAAAGTAGACCGCACTTATCACGGAATGGTGGGAAGCCATTCTGTGCATAGAACATAAGACAAAATACATGAAAAGACAAAGATTTTGTGTCGAAATTACTACAGGATCACAACAGTAAGATTTGGGAGAAAACTGCTGTCTTCGTAGTCGACAGCAAGCATGCTTGGCGCTGCGAACTAACACCATCTGCGGGGAGGAATGGCTCACCACCGAGACGCATAGAAAGAGCGCGTTCCGCAGGGTGGGCTGTCGTTCAGGGGATCAGCCACGGGACAACCGCGGCGCCGACTGTTCGCATTCATCTTCTTCTTTCACGGCCTTTCACCCCGTGTCCAGTCCAACCCCGAGGCGGTGAAAGTCGGACGCGGGAAGGGCGGCTGCGAAAATAAAACAGAGCACGGTGAAAATTTTCGTAGCCGAGAATAGCCTCTTCGTCTTTTTCTTTCTTTTTTTTTATTACTCCCCATGCCTTACTGCGCCGGGAAATTAGCGTTTTTGAAGGGCTGCAGTGTAGCTGCTTTCACAAATTCACAAAGCGTACGCGTCCTTGCTGCGTCCTATAACTCTAGTGCAATTTTTTTCTGAACCCGTACCCTTATCGCCATCGCAGACTGCTCTCGAAAAGAGCGCCATTGTTTTTATTTGCTCACCAAGAATGTAACTGGAGTGTCCCGGTTATTCAGAGATTAGATAAGAAGAAATGCTCGACGAATGCTTTCATGATGTGGCGCCACAAGAATATTTCACACGCGGCCCGATTGGCGACTGCAATAACTATTCAGTCGAGGATGGTTATGGCAAAGAAGAAAAAGTGAAAAAAGTGCGCCCAATGATTTCAGCAAACGCCTGTCTCGATGACAGCTTTGCATTCTATTCACGGCAGTAACAGCGCGGCGTCAGTTGAAATATCCAGAGCTATGCGACGCATGCCTCTAGGTGCAGCGGAAGAGTTTCCTTGTGAGTGTGGTCAATAGCGCTGCTGATGGGAAAGATAATAGGGACTTCGATGCACACAGCCTCTAGCTGCTGCTGGAGGGAGAAGAGCCATGCTTAGGGGCTCTTCTTCCAGAGACTTCTACAAAAACGGGGTGGTAGTAGAGAGACGTACATACCCGCCCCTTGGGTAAGGTGCAGTTATACATGTCCAAAGTTTTTTTGGTTGTCTTAAGATCATCATGACCTATAATGTTTTATGGCCAAGAATAAGCATTTCATTTGCAGCACGAGGGAAGGTGCAAGCCTCGCCGGCGCCAATTGTTCTTTTCGTTTCATGGCGCGTAACAAAGAAGAAAGAGCCCCCCTCAGAGCCGCACTTTCGCAAGCGCATGGAGCGCGCACGGTTCCGCTCTGTTCGCACTTCGCAGCTAGGCCATTTACTGGCACGCCCGGAAGGCGTCTTCGCACAGCCTCAGGAGGCCCCCTCACGCTATCGAGCGATGCTCTCCATCTTCGTCTCTCGAGAGCAGAGACATTTTCTCCCTCTTAACCTGCTTTCTGCCGCCACCTTGCCCTAGAGGTGCCAGCCGGCCTCTGCGTCCGGTTCGTGCGCGCTGACCACATACTGAGCCCCTTTCAGGTGCCGTATTGGCGCTGCGGTACCCTATAGGTAATCGGCGCCTTCTCGTGGCTAAAGTGTCCAGGCACGGTAGGAAGCAGCATTACCGCCATTCCGAGGAAGCTTCCCCAGGGTG
>NC_135497.1:303560045-303575045 GCF_052857255.1 Amblyomma americanum | reverse complement strand
AGTAGAAGAAAAAACCTTGTGCCATGGCACTCTGGCCACAGATGCCCTTGCGCCATAAAAATTTATCATCATCATCACTTTTATTACGAGTTTCTAATACTGGTTTAGCTCTAAAGTGCTCGTTGCTCCCTTGACGGTAGTACCACTAACAAACGCGCATTCCAGCCACAGGCAGTGCTACAGCAGCTGCTCGGCCGTTGCGTTGAACTGTTAATTTTGGCGTATTTTTGAGTAACAGTGAGGTGGATATCATGCACAGCACATTGTTCGACTGATGTCTGTAATGCGGTACAAGCGAGACAGTTAAATGTGCGACTAAAAGTCAGTGCTGTGGAATATATGCTCTCATTTCGAGCGCTTCTCTTAAAAAAAGCACTAATAATTGCGCAAGGCATATTTATACACTTGTCTCTACGGGTACACGTGGCAAGCAACAACGAAGAAGGATAACCCGTGCTGTTGCTGTATTGCCACAACAGTGTTCGGGAATCTAGACGTCTTCATAATTGTCTGCAATCCCATGAGCAGTGAAGAACTTGTTATGCATTTAGCTGTTTTAGGTTCGGGGCGGGCAGAAGTGAACGTCACGTGCGGGTAACTGCGACGCGCAAAATGTGAACTCATCGGCGCAAACGTGCATAACGAATATGGAGCTCGTGTTTCATTCGCTCAAGTTTCGTTTGCGAACTGGTCGAGGAATTGATATCCGTATATCTGGCGCTAACATCGGGGTGTCATTATAGATTTACTCTTGCCTCATGTAGTATGAGCAATTGACTCGTTGAGTCTTTTTTCAGGTTTATTGAATACTAGTTGCGAAGGCAGCATCAGTGTTGGGAGCAATGCTCGATAATTTACAGTGAAGCATGATGCGGTCACCTGGCGACATGCAGTAATGACCAAGTCCACTTTCGCGGCAGAATGTCTCTGAATTTCGCAAAAACTCAAGCCCTGCATTCAGTTTCGTTTACGAGCTAAAATAGTTCTTTCTTACAACAAATAATGCAGCCTGAATATACTGAAAATTCGCTTTTTTTGGCTTTTAGTTCTTGAAAACCGAATCAGCAGGGCGATCGAGAGAGAGAATAAACTTTATGTTAAGCTCAAGGCCGAGCATTCTTTTGAGTTCGCGAAGATTTTGAGAAAGCTTTGGTTCGAAACCTTGTTGAAGTCGGGATTCCGTACACTATTTCTATAACTGAACTACAGCTGACACGAGTCCCATTCCTCCACTCGAGTATACTTACCCTTAATTTGATTATCCCATACCCGTGGGGCCATGAACGTGTTGCTGGAGTATGAGGACGCACACGTGACGTATGAGTAGCTGTTGCTGCAGAGCTGCGACTCAGACCACCGGAAGAAAATGAAAATAAAATTCCAGACCGCTCAGTATAGTGGGGCTTTTCGAGAGCCGTCCGTTCCAGTGAAGATGGGTATCCATCTCTTTCCGAACGCATTTAGCGCTGCGCGTTCTGTCACGACGCGCCGTGCGTGCGTACACAGCATGCGGGCCGCGGCCTCCGTGGGAGCGGCCAGTAGCAGGTAGACGATCACGCGCGGGAAACCGGATTAGCTCCGCTCTGTCGTCGCTGTCGCGGGCCTCTGTGCGGCAAATGAACCGTGCAGGTGCGTTACGGCTCCCGGACCGACGCTAATCGACCTGCTAAGCACGTAAGCATGTCCGCGGCTCACGCCTTCCCGGCCGGGCACAGCTCGCCGTTCACTTCACTCGCGCGTGCGGGGCAGCCGTTGTGGCGGACCGCTGTGAGAACGTCCGTGCCGCCAACGTATGCAGCAGCGCCTCGGGTGGATCTGTCACGCGAGTCAACCGACGGCTGACCGCACGTATACGCATTGCGATCGACCTCTCTGTGCGCGGGTTGCTGCGCCATTCAGCGCGTTCTGTGCCTTTCTTGTTTAGTTCTTTTTTTTCTTTCTTCGCTTACTGTTTGGGTTAGATCCCTGCTGCTTCTCCCCAGTCGGATGTTCCCAGGAGGTGCAACAGAGTGCGACCCTGCTCCACGCTCGATCGAATCGGAAATGGAATGAGCCCGTGCTTGCCTGCCGGTTGTTTTTGCGCGCGGCCACCGCCAACGTTCCTGCCATCTAGTGATTCTCAGGGGCGTTTCTATAGGTGCTGGGATGAGCATACGCTGAGTACATTGCATAGGGTCAGCACATTCAGTAACTCTAGCTTTGAAATGACGGCGCGCCAACGACCACCAGACGTCGCTCGCGACGCTGAGACGTCAGGCATTAACTCTGTATTCGTTAGGGCAAATAGTTCGCAGTGTAGATAGTTGACCGACTTGGTAATTTTTCTGAGTAACAAGCGCTCGCTTTCTTTTCTGTTGTCAGGGTTGCTTTGGTGGCGCGCATTGCTATTAATTGTTGAAAGAGCTGGTTTCATGCTGTGGAGAACAAGCAAAGCTAGCACATGAAATAACACACCAAGAAGGGCCTGGGTACGAGGCGTTTTTATTTAAAAACGTTTTATTAACGATATACAGCAGCAAGGCTCATACAAGCGCAGTAACATGTTTCGTCCGTTGACAGAGACCATAGCAAGCGCCGCTTCAGCATGAAGGACCGAACAACGAGAGTGATTGCTGCAGGAACAATATGCAGAAAAGTGTATGAAATCGCTCATGCAGCAAAACAAAACAGAACAGAACAAAACACCAAAACGCACGCTTTGGATACACAACTTATAATTATAGTACAAGCGTAACAATACTTTGGACATTAAAACATATTTGCACTTGCGCACTGCTTACAAAAACAGGCGGCTGTTCAGCCGTATTGAACTCAACGAAACGTAAAAACTCGTTTCAGAAAGAGAGCACACTGAAAATGCAATAAATAAAACAGGGAAGCAGATCGAATTACGCAACTTCAGCATTCCTACTGCGAGGCGTAGTCTGTCAGAAGAACAGTGCGTGTTTCCACTAACGTAGTTTGTGTTCCGCGCGAGCCTTGAGACACGACTGACAGTTGCTTTCCGGGAACCAAAAGAGGCGAAGCTTAAACTGTCCGTACTAGCTGCGTTTCAAGAACTCTGAACAAAAAGGGAAGAAGGAAACAGAGCATCAAGGGATCCTCGAGAAGAGTTCCGCTTCAGCCTTTCCGCCCGGCAGACTAGAGCCCTAAAGCCTTAAAAGCCGCTGTGTTAGATTCAATGATTCGCCGTTCTCTCAACTAACGGCGCAAACGCAGAGTCGTTTTGCGAGCGCAGCGCAAGACACGACGATGCGTTGAGCAATGCGCCGCGGGGAAATAACCTTGAGCTTGAAATGTGGGACCAATTTTTGAAATGGCCGATGCCAGCGGCTGTTCAAAGTAGTTCAAGGACGCTGGGCGTTTTTTTTTTTTTTCAGGCGTGCGATTAGCTGCTCGAATCGAACTCAGGTCTGTAGCATGTACCGCGCATAAGGAGAGCCAGAGCGTTTTTGACGTTTGTACACTGCGTCAGCACACCTCCCTTCGAAAATACTAGCGTGCACTTTGCAAACAGCTGCTCCGGGTTTTCATTTCTGGCGCTGGCAGCCATTCTACGCTTAAGCTTAACAACCCGATATGTACGGGAACGCAGAAAAACTAATGCATGGAATGACACAGAAGACGCTACCCTGTTCTCATTCCGACCGGCTTGGTGCTTTTGCAGGATGTCGACGCGACCCTTTCACCTAGGCACGACCCGAGACCCCAGAAAGGCCAGCTAGTCTGCATTATGGGAAATCAGTGCGACAGACGGGCATACGGGAGAGACGGAGAACTCTTAGTGATAACTTGGACGAATCATAAACACTACGTCCTGCGACGCAAGACGGCCGTTCTTTGTCGCACACTACACTGCGCATGCGCACAGAAGAAAAGAAGAGAGAGAGGCAGACGGCGAGACAGGTTTGAACGTACGCGCAGGAGGAGCGACCGAGACGGCGCTGACGGGGCTTCGGAACAGCGACTCCCCGGCGTACAGGACACGCAGTCACCCCTGACCTCTCGGAAGAACAGCAGGCCCGCAGCCCGATGTCATCGCTTTCTTTTCCCCCCTCCTTTTCGTTCTAATCATCGAGTGCACCGTTTTCCACGGAACAATGCGGAAGACGCCGCGCCATTGACGAGCGCCTTTATGCGCCCAAATGCCGGGTTCACACAGGGGCGGCGGCGCCCCGCCTGCGGCGATGCACGCGATGACGCTCCGCTTCCACCCGTGATTGACGCGAGATGGCGCAGACAGCGAACATGCGTCTTTCGATGCGGGCGTTTTATCGGCACCGCCCCTTGTTAGCGCGTCTCTGTTCGTGCAGGACTGGCCGGTGGGAAGCGAGGTCGGCCCGGAGCACTTTTCGGTCATTACAGGCGGCATTTGCCGCTCATCCGCGTGTACGGAGCGTTCGGTGTGCTAACCGCCAGGTTGATGCGAGGCTGAGAGCGCCTCGCGTTCCAGCGACGTGCTTGGCAAGCGCTGTCATGCCTTCGTTCACGGTCACTTAGCCCTCGCCGTCAGATTCTGCGGCTGAATGGCACTTACCGCATGAACGGGACCCGCGGGAGAAAAAATAGCTTTGCAGCCGCTGTAATGGAAGCTGGCTGAAAGGCGTGCAATGCGTGCGTGCGTAATGCTTTGGTTACGGCGCCGAAAATTTGCGACATGGATGTGAGGGGCCGCCAATTCCCTTTAGTACTAACTTGACTGGGCGAACATCTTTTGTGGCTCTTGTAGCGGTCCCATCTCCTTTCTTGATGTTTTCAAAAGAAGCGGTATTAATCTATAACGCCAAAGAGAATAGCCCTCAGAAAGGGGTGAGCGGAACTGAACACAACAAGAAGGAAAGTGACAAAACTTGTACTACTTTGCGGTCGATAACAATATACTACACATCTGAGGCAAATTAACAACGCTATGATAGACTGTAAGGTGATATGGTGTAACAAAAGAGCAGCCTGGTCATCTGCGGGCAGTGAGGTAGTGGCATTCAACTACGCGAAAGAAGGAACAAACTCTGCTGACGGAGGAACAAAAATGCTTGTGCCACTTGTTGAAATTTTCAGCGAAATCTATCTGTAGAAACTCAGACTTTACTACACGCCTCAAGAGGCACGGAATTTCAGTCGCGTTCGTTTCCGTGTGCCTCACGTCGAGCAAATTGCCCAGGAGGCCTGCAGAGCAGACACGAACACACAGGGGATGGACAATAGAAGACAGCCGTGCTACGCAAGAGAGAGAAGTCAACAAACACGGGTAAGAATATACATTTATTTGTGATTTTTTATAGACACATATTTCACCGCGCTATGCAGATAAATAAATGTGTATGACACGTGCTTCATCAGCTATTTACACACATATGTTTAAACAACAAAAAAAGTACATATGTGACTGCGAATACAGTACTGATTCACGCCCGCACGCGCGCGCTGGCCTGTCTGTGTACGCGTGTATACATACGCACAGCGTTGTAACATTGGTGGTACAGTCCAAATTGCAGACATTGCAACAAATTCAGAAAGACAAATGAAGCATTGCTAACAGGCTGCACATTTTTGGCAAGGTTTTATCCACCCTCAAAACATTTGTCGGCCATGGTTGTAGTTAATCGAAAAAGCACCCATTCTAGCGTAATGAATTCACTTCCTAAAAATTCTAGAAATATAAAATATGTCCTATGCAGCTACGGGGACGCTTTGAGGATTTGTCGGTAGATATAACAATAGCCAGAATGCACTTCCCATCGGGCTGGAACAGCAGCTGCGGGTAAATACCGTAGGTAAATTGCTTCAGCAAGTGGTAAGTTTGGCAAAAGGGATCATTAAATTTCAAACAGAGCTAGTTCTTCTCCTTTCTTTTTTTAAAGGCCACTTGGCTGTATGTCACTTCACGTACCCACTTCGTACTCTTCCATAAAGTGCACGTATGCTAATAAATAGATATCTATTGGGAGTTTGCATATTAAATAACCAAGTTTTAAACGTCCCCGCAGGTTACCTCGTTTCTTGATTCAGCATCTTGGGGTCGAAAACGATGACAAGTTAAGCTAACTGGTTCGTATACATTTCAGAACCGAAACAGCAAGACAGCGACAATGGGCAGAGTAAAAAAAAAAAAAACGCTTAGAAGCGCTGTCTGTTTCAAGTCTTTCTTCCTTGGTCAGTGGACCCCTTTGTGCCGTTTTAAATCTAAAATCTTGCGGTCCGCAACAGACAGTTAAGCATGGCATCAAAGCCCTTAACGCGGCAATATTTTCTAATTACGGCGCTGAAGTCTACCGGATACGTTTCTTCAGAGCTTTACCGCACTCGAGGAGGGTGTCTATAGTGAGCCGTTCCTTTCTCTCTCGGCCACGTCAGCAGTAGTAGTGGTTTTTTTTCTGTGGCATTTTTTTTCCTGTCGTCAGTTTAACAGCTAAAAACTTGTTGCGTACGACAAAAGGAAAAAAAAAGCGTCACGGGTTAAATATACAAGGAAGACCTGTGTGTTTATGTTTGGGCATAGCAACAAATGTGCACGTCGAGAAATATGGGGAACATTTCGTATCATAACCTACTTCGATGACTTCCTTGCCGAATCCATCGTCTCATTTTTCGCATAATGCATAGAAAAGGGGAGAATGACTAGACATGAGTAAATGTATAACTGAACTTTTATTTCCAACGTCGTAAATGTGTATAAGGCACAAAAGTGTAAAAAAAAGCACGAAATATTTTACACACAACATTTAACATGCAAAGGCTACGCGACGTCTAAACAGGCTGCAGTTGGACGGGCAGTGTGACACTTTCAAACAGCGCTGTGACAGGACACAACGCTTTGGCACTGGGAGGTTGACACACAACACAGAAAGCTTGAGCAAAAGTCTACGCCGTTTCCTATGGCACAATCTTGCGTGCATCTTCGGCGCTGTGAAGAATCTCTAGATGCCATCAAAGACGGCAATGCCTCGTGAAACCTTATAGAACAGCGTGTATGGACTAGCATGATGCGCTCAGGCTTTGGGAACACTGAGCAGCTGCATGGTTCTTCACTTGGCAGCTTGGACCGGGAGAAACCGGACAATACTGCAGAATTAAGTATGCGATGTGCAATGCCACATGGAAGCAGTAACAACAATATCAACAAAGAACGTGCAGTAGGAAAAGTCGGGGGAAAACACGGGAAATTTCACCATAAAAAACTGTCGCCGGTGAAAAGCGCGAGTACAAACAATTAACGTTTGGAAACATCAGACTGCGAGAGCACGGGGAACAGCTTCGGAATGCTGGGGTTTTGAGTAGAAAAGCCAGCAGATAAATCCCTGAAGGAACCGATTTTGGCTTTGTTATGGAGGTAGTACGTCATTTTGGAATGTTGGCATTCTCGTACTTGAGCTGAGCGTTGAGTATTGTCTGATGCAAATTCATCGTAAATATTGGACGCAGACCTTAAGAGGTCACCGCCAGGCTACCGAGGCAGTATAATGCAAAAACTCAATGTATAGTTACGTACGAAACAAACGAAACATTGCGGCATGCACGCTACGCATCATGTCACATTCATCAACTTGAGTTCAAGCAAAAGCGCGCTCAACTTTACCTAAACTGCGCTGCCACTCATTTCAATAATACTGAAAAAAAAAAAAAACGAGCGCTAACAAGACAGTACCCATATAGTATCTGTTCACACGAACAAAGTCGTTTGAGTCCAAAATTCAAAGGATGAGCTGCGGTGTCGCCGAAGTGAGGAGTCAGTTTCCAACAGATTGTTCTGAGTCACTTCAAGAGCACACATCCTTTCCCACTTTTGGATATATGCAATGTCCGTTCGATGTTAATCATGCCCTCGTTTCCAGCCAGAAGCTGCTGTGCACATGCGTCTATGTAACATGTGCGCAACAGCGCTGGCAGTTTCAATAACAAAGAGGAATGGATACCGTGCGATGGCCAGGCGTGCGGTCTGGACGTCTTCATGTCACTGCCTTAAAAGCAGTTCGCTGAGCGCATTGATATAGCTTTGCGCCATTTGCAGGGTTTCGAACTTGGAGAGTTTTCGGTCGTTGCCCAGTGACGGCACCACCTCTCTCAGCCTGTCGAAGGCCACGTTGAGGGAGTGCATTCGGCGCCGTTCACGGGCGTTGGCGGCCAGCCGCCGTTTTCTGAGGACCACTGGGGACGGCGGAGCCTTGTCCGACTGTTTTCTTTTGCTACCGGTGCCCTTGCCGAACGATGTGTGCTTGCCGTCCTCGGAAGAGAACTCACTGCCATTCTCGGCGTCAGAGTCGAATTCATCGGACTCGCCCTCTTCTCTCGTAGGTGCCCGGAAGGGAAGCATGGAGTCCAGGTGGCCCACCGCACCGGGCCGAGGGATGGGGCAGAGCTCCGTGAGGCTCGCGGGGCTCTCGGCGGCTGGCGAGCAAGGCGGCAGAGTGGCCGGGCTCGACACGGGAGTTGGGCATCCGTCGGACCGGGGAATCCCGTACGCGAGAGGCTTGCCCTGCTCATGTTGATGGTGCTGGTGGGTTGAGTAGCAGGAGTAGTCATGATGCGACTGTTGCTCGAGAAGGGCCACGTCCGTGAGGCAGTTGACAGCCATAGCGAGCGCCGCGCTGGTGGTGTTCATTGCAGACGGCGCTAGGAACAGAGATGCTGAGCAGAACACGTTGCGGCGTAACCCGCCCCTGCGCGACGGCGCATTCAAACTAGCCCGCTCACGGGAGCGAGAGACTGGGCGAGGAGCTGGGTTGGCGGGTCTGTGCAGCAAGGAGGCGGCTTGGCCTTGGCTCTTCTGGGCCCCTCCGGCAGGGCAGCGCCGCGTGGCGGTGAAAACTGCGCTCCTGGGCGATTGTCTCGGTGCTGCTGGCCGGGAGCCGCTTGGCTTCTGGTGCGTCTGGAAGTGGAGCCCGGGGATGTCTTTGCCTCCGGGAACGCCGGCAGGAGAACCCCCCCTCAGGGGAGGAGAACCACCGCGGCGACCAATGAACGAGAGGCGCCCGGAGGCCAGGTTCCGTTCTTGCTTTTGTTTTTTGGCACGCACCCCTCGGCTGCCCTTGCCCGGATGCGACCCCCTGTCTACGAACGGTTCTTTTTCCCTCTTGGAGTTGGCTACCTGAACGGTTGAGATACTCCCGGGAGCCGTCTCTCAGCTTTCTTCTCTTGGCTTCCTCTTCAATGATGGGAGAGGGTCAGGATCGGAGGGCGCATGGGGGATGCGGCTACCGTTCAGGAGCAAGGGTGCCGCTTTTCACCCTCGCTTGTTGTCGTCGTCCGGCGGCGGCTCGCGCGTGATTAAGCCTGCGGGTTCCGTTAGGGAAAACAGCAAAAGAAAGCGAGTAGGTGTGCACCCCTCTCCCTCGGCGACCGCGCGAGGGGGAGCCCTGGGTGCCCGTCTGTCGCGGCGCGGAAAGGTCTGCCGCGGTGCGAGATGCGCCTGGCAGATCTCTCCTGGGCAGCGCCTGCTGCTGCCTGCTAGCATGCGTCCCGCGCGCGCGACCAAGGGATGTGCGGTCGGTTGACCGGAAGCGAGATCTGCTCACCGGGGAAGCGAAAAGGCTTCTGCCGCGTGCGTCTTGTCAGGGTGTTGACTTTCGCGGGCTAAGCGGCAGTTAGCGGAAGAGATACCGACCCGGCTTACGGTCCGTCTGGTTTTTGAGTGAACTCGGCAGCCCTCTGCGTGCACGGCGTGTGCACGCGGCTACGTTTCCGTCGTTGTTCGTTTTCTGGTCGCTGGGTTGAATGATCCACGAGACGTGCCAGGTCCCGGCCATCGACCTGCTTGCGTGCGCCTCTGTGGAACCTTGCTCTGCTCAGCAAAGTCTGCGGGCAACCCTGATACTTGGGCGTCGAACAGTGCGGTACACGATAGCCGCAAACGTGGCCGCAACTGATCAAGAGCCCCTTATTTGTGATTTGAAATGTATTTCAGAAGCCGTGTGCGGGAATTGTGAATGTCTTCAGTGCGACATGGGCAGGTCCCAGAGTCAAAAGGTGACAGCGGAGCCTCTTATTGTTAAGCAGGCAAAAGTAACGGGTCAATACGTGGCAAGAAATAAAACGAAGCATAAATAAATGAAATTCATGAAGGGCGCAAAAATAAAACAATACTAATAAATCATCATATACATGTGTACGCTTCTGATCGAGCTACTGGAATCAACGCCATCGGGAGCACTTGGGATATGTGGCTAGCGAAACCGCTTTATCCTCTGTGGAGGACTTTTTGGAACCGATGCAAACTGGGCCACACAGAGGCCCGTGATACCCCACCACTCTGACGAGTTTCCTAATCTGCCCATTATAGGAGAAACATGGCTCCTTGAGGATATCGCGGCACCACCCGGCAGTCTGCCCGTGGTCAGAAGGACGATTTCCCATACAAAATTGTCCTATGGCCAGCTATAGAATTTTGGCCCAAATAGCTATAGACTTTCCTATTTCTGTCTATAGCTGTCTATACAGGCTGATATATTTTTCTATAGAGAGCGTAAGACAATTGTATGGTTCCAAAGCTATAGCTTTAGTGGCATAGATTTTTCAATAGCTGGCAATAAGCACCTCTATGGGTGCTTATAGACGTTCATAAAAGGCCATAGACGAACATAGCTTTTTCCATAGACGCCCATAGGACCTTTTGTATGGGTTGCGTTGCACTTCGCGGAAGAGACGCGACGGTAGCCTATTTAATCCCGGGCGCGGTATTTTGTCCGGCGTCTTCTCCTTCGAGTCAACTACCAGCTACCATTGCGTATAGTTCTGTACTCAATTCCAAAATGCAAAGCTTGCAAATATTTTCTCAGTTTGATCTCCTCATCCATGGCTTCCGTCCCATCTCCGACCTACCTAATTTGCAGAAAGACATATTGCTCTGCTGCTAATTTAAATGATAGTTTAGGATGGCTAGTTTGGCGAATAAAAGACAGCCAGTTCTAGGCTTACATACCTCTGAATAATATTGTCTAGTTTATTTGACATTTTATGCAAAAGTAGGTTATAATTCACCGAAAATCCCATTTTATTGAAATTATTGAGGTGTATGTGACACCATTTCTTCGTGGTAAACTGTTCAGTAAAGCGAGTCTAAGGGAAGTGTTATAGCAGACAGGGAGCACGGCAAGGTTATAATAGTTTGGTGAGGTTGGCGCTCTGGGTTGGCTGGATGCGACGTTGCGTGCGTAACGTTTGATTTTGTAGTTAATACATCGGGGCAGGGCGGATATGACATGTGCGTTTCCTCAGGATAATGCACAATATATAAGAAAACTGTGAATGAACCAAAAGTGAAAAAAAAGCCCTTAGTATGTCTAGCAGCAAAATATTTTGCGTGTTAGTCAACAAACGAATTCCGAATGCATTTCGAGTAAAAAAGTTGAAATGTGCTGATCAAATTTCACTTGTCAGTCGAGAATAGCATCAAGGAAACAATGTAGGAAACATAAATAACGTAGAAATCTATATCTTCCCCAGGTTCCCCGTTTCTCATATTGTTTAGGAATCCGTCAGTCGGGACTAGCGTCAGGCTGCGACCGCATATCATGCTTGAAGGGCTTAAGGCACCAAATTTTGAGGCGATAAAAAGCTTGTTGTGGGCTTCGTCGGCATCTAAGGTCTCCCATGGCCAAGTATTGGATACAACAAACGCTTAATATATATTTTAAGTGAGCTCCAAAGAGTCTTCACCTGTTTTCACCTGTTTCCTGGTGCCCGCCAACACTGGTAATTCTATGCTGAAAAAAGCCATATTTTTACCTAAAAAAACTATTTTTGAGAATTACTTAGTCTTCCCCGAAACACCTGGTGTATGCCTTCACGTACAGTAATAATTCGGATCTCTGCGAGCGACATTGTAGTGGAAGCTGAAAACGCAGCCCGTTGCGATGTCTCTCTCTCTCTCTCTCTCTCTCTCTCTCTCTCTCTCTCTCTCTCTCTCTCTCTCTCTCTCTCTCTCTCTCTCTCTCTCTCTCTCTCTCTCTCTCTCTCTCCCTCCCCTATATATATATATATATATATATATATATATATATATATATATATATATATATATATATATATATATATATATATATATATATATATATATATATATATATATATATATATGCGTGTGTGTGTGTGTGTGTGCGCGCGCAAAGTTAACAAACAAAACGCCTTTATACGAAAGGCAAGGCGTAAATGACCCGCAGCTGCGAAAGAACCTTTGCTGCTGTGGGCGCGCCCCCTTTCGTATGCGGCAAAACCTTCTTTATGGCGGCGGTGTAAATATTCGCAGAACATTAAAAACGAGACACCGGCAGGCACGGCCAAGACGGAACTGAATAAGCAACGTTTCCATTGTAGTTGCTCGCGGCTTTCACTCAGCCTCATTCGCCTTCCATTACGCTAACAACAGCGGCTTCCGTACTTCGTCCTCGGTGGACCATGGAGTGGCTGTATAGTATAGACAACCCTCGAGCTTTTGCGGTGGTCACCCGGGAAGCGACTTGGCCCGGCGGGGTTTGCTCATTTCGTGGCTGCGCTCACGCAGGCTGTCAGCTTTTCAAGACGAACAAAGTCCGTAACAGCCCCGACAGCGCAATGTTACACAATCCATGCGCACGAGAGCTTTCAGCCTTCTTTCCTCAGTGACGCAGATTCCGTTGCGCCAAGTATTAAAATACACCTGCGCGTCCTTTTCCTTCCAGTGCTCCCTGTCCCTTTACTGACAGGAGGAAAATCCGAGTATTCTTCTCGTTCCCCGGACTCCGAGATACGCACCGGCGGGGCGTTTCCGATCCCCACCGCTCCCTCGGCTTTCTTTTTTCTTTCGGTCTGCAGGGACACAAAAATAAAAGCTTCCAGTTCTCGGGTGCGGTGTCCTCATTTGTCGCTATTCACAAAATAAAGCTTAGTCAAAATGTTGACGTCAGCATTGCAGAATGAAAGATCTATTCGACCGGGCCTCATAACTACTTTTTTTTTAAAATCTTGCAGAATCTCTGAAAGACCACATTCGCGCTTCCTTTCACAGCGCGACAAAAAAAAAACGCGGGGGGGGGGGGGGACCAAAACGCCGGTGAATAAAACGGCAGAGCTACCGAGTGAATGACGCGAACAGAAAAATGTGCAACTGTTGCCGACGTCGCTTTGTATTGTTCGAGGTCTATTCCGCTGAAGTCAAAGAAACAGCGGCGCTGCCTTCCGTACATTCACCGCCATCGCTCGCTGAAAGTGAAAGTGGGGCTGAGCTTCGGGTTTCCTCCACAAAAAAAAGCAGGGTCTTCATCGATCTGCAATGCGCTCAATGTGTAATGCGTGGCATCCAATTTTCTCCTTCCTCAGGAAAACTGGGTCAGTGAATCTCATCTTTCAGAAAGGCGCAGTCATCAGGCACCGTTCTGTCTGCGACCGTTGTTCTGTATGCCTTGAGTTCCCAACCGATTTTTTTGCCGTTAGGGTTTGCTTTCACCAGGACCGAAATGGCTGTAGCAGCTGGTCATATGGTGCACAATGATCCTGTTAGCCCCGAGCACTGTTTGGCGGCCAGTCTGATTGATTGATTGATTGATTGATTGAATGAAAGAATGAATGAATGATTGATTGATAACCTGATTGGTCGATTGTTTGAAAGATTAAATATTTAGTTATATATATGAATTATTGGTCAATTAAAAAAAAACTCTTTGTACCTGTTGCTGGAATGCTCCACCGCCGCTCATTGTGCAATATCTGCTTGTAATCAGGACGCCATCGTACCCCTCCTCTCTTCCCTGCATAAAAAATACCAGCATGTCATTGTTTTGTATGTTAACAAGTATTTATTTCAATGATCCGTTCAGTTAGAAAAATACATTCCGAATGTTGTGAAGGTTTTGTTTTGTCCTTGAAAACGGGCGTGCAAGAGATGTAGCCTTTGGTTGACTAAAACAACCGTTTGCACGGACTGCGGCACGAACCCAGTGCTCCTAAGATGCAGAAAAGAACGCGCGTGTTATTATGCAACCAGGCTAGCAGAGGTTCCTTGGCTGTGGTTCTTAGTGTACGGGTGTTACTTGCACGGTCTTCCCAGTTTCCAGCGAAGTACAGCCAGAATAGTGTGCACAAGATGAGCACATTGAACAAAAGATGGGGGAGAAGACAGGTGCAGCGCAAAGATGGCTGCCGACCAAGGGCGTCATGGAGAACCCTTTGTATCATTGTGAATGATTTTTATTTTATTGCAGGCTTTATTTTAAGATTTGACTTGATTGTATAGCTATTCAGTTGCAGCCATTTGGCTCTATAGTGCTTTGATACGGTTTTATGCTGTGACGGTTGCTTTCACTGCATTGGCTTCGGCGAGTCCTAAATCGTCGTTTTCCTCTACGCATACCCGCTCTTGCATGCTGCCATCAGGACAGGCCCATATGGAACGAGCCTTCTACATATATCAGAGCAGAGATCACGCTTGACGCCGCGGAGAAGAGGCGCTTACGCTGAGTGAAGGAAATTGGGCGCTTCCAGATCGTGCATTTATCTGCTACGGTTTGAGCACCATATAAGAACAGATATTTGCCAATCGCCGTGTGCCCACGCAGCTTTGTTCGGTCTTATTGCGTTCCACCCGTAGGAATTTCAATATTCTTTATCTCGGTTGCATCTTTATTCAACCGCTGGCGGTGGAACCGACGCGTGAAACCAGGCCACAGCGCAGCGGGTTGCGTTCGTCGAGAACTCAGCGTCATCAGTTTCAAAGCGAGCTAGCCATATTGAGGAAGCATTGCATGGCTGTTCGTGGTTAAAAAAAAAACGCCAAGAACGAAACAGGGACGATCACATATGAGCGTGTAGGGGGTCTGTTATCAGGCACAGGCTAGAAAAGTGTAAAGATGGAGTAATAAGAGCAGTAGAGTTGACTTCACTGCGGTTTCGTAAGCCGGATGCTGGTGATTACTTGCCTGCGTTTTAACAAGCCGAGCAGCAAGGGAAGCGATTTTCTTCTGCTTTAGCTAAACCTTATCGGGATCATAGGGAATTCTAGAACTTAAGTGCCACAACGCCAATTCAGTTGAA
>NC_135497.1:303522545-303555045 GCF_052857255.1 Amblyomma americanum | reverse complement strand
TGAGGCCCCAAGTTGCTTTTTCCGCTTACAGACTTGTGTGAAGGCGCCTGCGAAGCTCTCGGTATCAGGCGTCCTGTTGGCAGATAGATTGGCTTGTAGGCGGGGACCTGACACATCTCCACCGCGAAGTGTGGACAAGGCTAGGTCTGTTTTGCCTAGTTTGCACAGGTAAGGATTATGGTAAGCTTTCCAGAGTTTTGCGTTGAATGCCCTTTGAAATTGTGCCTTTGATGCGCTCGCAGTGACTTGTGCTGCGCGCATTACCACATCACATGCTTTCTCTGGGCTTGACGCAGCGCATAGCGCAGTCTTGATATTCAGCCGTATAAGGTTTATTTATTGTGCTACGGTGGTGACCTGTTTAACAACCAGCCCTCTGTCAAGTTTTGTCCTTTCGAAATTTCACAAGCCGCCATTGGGTCCTGCGGCGCGGCGTGGATGGCATCCCCCACACTCGAACTCTTTGGAAGGTGTGAAGTGTATCCATCACCTCTACAGATATTTGAAGCACCACCAGGTGGTTACAGTTCAGGGGTACTATGAGCGAGAAGCCCACCCGGCACCTTGATTAGTTTTGACAAAGGTTAGCACACGCGTTTTTCGCTGCAGGCTCGTGCTTAGGAATTCTAGGGAAAAAGCCCCGAACTCTGAATCCTTTGTTTCTTTTCTTCTTCATGGGGCATGCGTTCAGGTGGCTTTGTTTCATGCATGCCATTATGAGGATGAGATGGTTCTTGCGCTCAGCCCGGATTTTCGTTAATGCGTTAGCGTTAGAACCCCCATTAGCGCAAAAAGTCTCCGGCATTGGCGAGTAGTGAAGCCTCAGGGGAGAGGAGGCAAATTGCGGCGAGAGGAAAACCGCGGTCGACAATCCAAGTCGAGGGGTGGAGAGAGTGGCGAGGGGGCACGGCGCAGTACACTGTGATTGCTGGATTGAATCGGACGAATGGAGAGGGGGTACAACGACGGTTATTGATGACCTGGAGCACGCCACCTGCCACCGTCAGGGGGGAACACTAATGCTAACGCAGACACGTACTCGTCCGTGTCTATAACTATTGTTTTACTAAGTCAGCAGTATGAGCAGCATTCCCCGAAAATGGCGGCATGTGAAACCTCGGCGAGTGAGGCCTCCACTGTCCGGAAGGGCCACTCATCACCCAGGTTCTCTGCCCACCCACGCAGCTTCATACGCAAAGCACCTCCCCACCCCACCTCTGCCCTCCAGAAGCCTACGCAGCAGCAGAACGAAAAAGCGTTGGCGACATCTAATTCAAAGGCGCACCCACCACCCCCCAGAAGGCCTCCCCTTACACCCAACCGCGTGGACTGTGTGAAGCCGAAGCCGAGGCCTCAGCGAAGCAGTGAGATCGCCGTCTAAAATATCACTCTCATATAGCTCGTATCAGATACAAGATAGCTTACGACTTGAAACTTCACTCCATACTTCACTCAGTCTACACTAAGAACACTTTACAGCACATTCATACATTCGCATCTCGCTTATTGTACAGCATGCTGGGGTAACACTTGCATTACTCGTTTGACTCCATTACAATAAGGTCAAAATCAAGTAGTCCGAGTGTTAACGTAGAGCTCGTTCAGTTCAAACGCCTAGTCTCCTCACTACATTCACTCCAAATCATTCCCCTATCTGAACGTGTCCAACATAGCCTTGGTATATTCATATACAAGCTAATTAATCGGCACGTCTAATTTCCCTCCTTTACACAGTCAGAGCTTAGGCTACGAGAGTTGCGATTAACAGGAACCTACTTCAACCTAAAGCACGCACAAATAATGGGAAGCAAATAGTTGATTTCTCGTCGATTTCCTGTTGGAACTGTTTACTAATGGAAGTGTAAAATACGAAACCGCTATATAGATATAAAAATTGCTTAACAGCACTCTTTATCCGCAATGATTACAAGGGTCATCTTTTACTGATACATTAGAATTATTGAGGTTATTGCACTGAATGTGAACTTGGCACTTGTGAAACGTGCATTATTTGATCGAAACACAATTTTGTCTTCCGCGTTTGCTCTTAGTTTGTTTTTTGTTATTTTGTATTCTATTACAGCTGCGTTAATTTTATACCCGTGTAAGCTTTTGCATCTTAGCGTATGCGTATCTTTATCAACTATACCGCTGCCGATAGAGGTGGCTACATACATGTTTCCTCAGTTATTATTACAGCTGCAACGTTTGTGTATGACTACCCTTTTGCTCCTTAATATAGGAGGCTCCAGTACTGTCTTTCGCCACCAAACCTCCTTCTGTATAATATTGTTCTCGTTGTGGTGTATATTGAATAACAATAAAACCTGACTATGACTATGTTGATATATTTGATTGGTTCTTGAAATTTGGTCATGTTGTGCTTTGTAGAAACGCGCGATGGCAGTCTATATTGCAGCCAACTGAGCGACTGGTTTATCAAATGCAGAGGAGCGGCATGATATGCGTTTAACTTCGAATGAGTGATCGCGGCGCAGGCAAATTGTTGCGGGGATTAGAAGAAGTCGTAATGAAGCGATGGATAATGATAAAGCATATGAAACAGTGAAGCGCACAAGTTTGCGACAGTGGGGCAGATTACATAATTTTGCATGTGATTTTACTGCTGTGACGCTAGTGTGACGTGCGTAATCGAAACTGCTGAACCTAGCAGCACTGCTTTCAGGAATTCTATGCAATTCACGACGTGCGCTTGATCCGAATCCACTATTAAAAGGTATTAGAGTTGTAAAACGGTTCATTAAAAACAAACAAGATTCGTCAACATTCTGCAAGAAACTATGCCAACAAGCAACCACGACATGAGTGGACCAATACGCTGCACGTTCTAAGCACTGTTGCGCTTTAAACAGAAAGGATTAAAAAGGGAGTAAGCGGTGCCCTAGCGCACTACCTTTTATAAAAATAGAGTGCTCTAGAGGACATGTTACTCCATTTTTAATCTGATGTAGCTGTATCCGTGTTTGGAGCGTGAAAACGCAGTAAGAAGTTGAGCACTACAGCGTTGGTGACACTCGGCTGCAAAGCTTGAACACGGGCTGATTAGTTTCCAATGGCATCGTATTAATCGCGATGCTAAGGGCATTGAAATTCAGATCCCCTGGTCGTTTAGAAGCCTGGTCTAACTTACTAGTATTTTTTACGGCCAGCTTTTGCACTCTCGTCTTCCAAACGTTGCAAATGCAACGAGCCTTTACGTCAGTGTTTCCCGCCCAATGACAGGGTGAATAATGAACGCAGATTACCAGCACAGCTGTGCTATTAACTTGCAATTTTTTACGTGCTGAAGTCGAACAACAGTGACTAGAGTCAGCAAAGATGACGTAATAGCAAAAGATGCCTTCGTGATGAAGTTCGCTGTTAAGGTGCATGACAGCTCCAAACCCCTGTAAACACTCCCTGAGATAAAAGCTTTATTCACATTGCCTAGATCCTTTTAGAAAGCGCATAGAGCGTTCAGCAGCGCTTGCGGCTACCGTCGCCATTTCTATTAATATGCTCCCACGTGCCTGCCAACACTCCGGGCCTATTAATGCAAAAGCGACAGCCACCGTTATACATCTACCAGTGGGGCACTCTTACTGTTATTACACGCTCTGAAACTAATGATACTAATTCTGCCACTACCGGCAACTCTATAATCACTGTCAATTACCCGCATAGCCTATAATTGCGTTTACTTCTGACCAGTGCTATCACACCACAATTAAAGCTGCCTGCCAAAGCGACCACGCTACAACCGGTAGGGAATGAAATTCCGCGATAACAAAATTCTTGGCGCAAAAAGTATTTTAGAGTTCCCGGCAGGCGTCCACAAGTTTCAAGCCTTCCCATATTAATTAGCAACGAAAAGTTTTTGGACTGCGATCCTACACTCTGAAGAAAGGAAATAAAATACTACATATCCTGATAACTGGAGCGGTTCTTTCACTTTAAATAGAAATATGTCTCTTTTTACTGTTTTTGATATCTTGTTAACCCTTATAGTGCTATATTTATGAACCGAATGTGCACTCTGGGGAGATGTGCATTTATCATTTCACACGCGGATTGCTACTAACATTAATTCTCAACATAGCGGACCGCCACAATTTTCCTGGTTCCTCAGCAGTGCTGACGGAGTTTAAATATATGTTAGCGTTCGGGAATCTTTTTGTCAGTCAGTCAGTCAGTCAGTCAGTCAGTCAGTCAGTCAGTCAGTCAGTCAGTCAGTCAGTCAGTCAGTCAGTCAGTCAGTCAGTCAGTCAGTCAGTCAGTCAGTCAGTCAGTCAGTCAGTCAGTCAGTCAGTCAGTCAGTCAGCAGTCAGTCAGTCAGTCAGTCAGTCAGTCAGTCAGTCAGTCAGTCAGTCAGTCAGTCAGTCAGTCAGTCAGTCATTCAGTCAGTCAGTCAGTCAGTCAGTCAGTCAGTCAGTCATCAGTCAGTCAGTCAGTCAGTCAGTCAGTCAACAAAACCCATAAATCATACACCAGAATCTGTTGGGCCCATAGCCATAGCTAGTTTGGGCCCATAGTTACGCCCACTTGGCATCACAAATACAAATAGTGCAAATGCATCCCAGACATAACACAAAAAGAGAAAAATGAAACAAACAGAAAATTTGAAACACCAGCATGTAATTACTACATACTGCTAAGAAATGTTTGTATTGAGTATTCAAAGTTCGTGGATAATTTCACCTCAAGCGGGATATCATTCCAAATTTTTGCACCATAGAATTGCAGCAGTCTCTGACCATAAATGTTGCGTGTTTAAGGGAGATTGAAGTGGAGATCGCTAGCATTCCTGGTATTACTGGTAGGCGTAGTAAAAATATGGATTGGGAGTGGTAGTTGTTGGCCATAATGGTTGTGCACTTGTACTTGACACCTTGACCTGACACACAAGCATGAACGGAAGTATTTTAAGTTCTTGATAAAGCGGACGGCTTGGCTGTGTCGGTTGGAGAATGTCATAATGCGTATCACCCAGATCAGCTCAGCTCACAGAGTACAGATCGGTGACCTCACGCCACAACCCTCCTCCAACAGGCTGCTTAGGAAGCCCGAAACGAGAGCGGTTGCTCGACCCTTAGCGGCTGACTCGCGACGCTGCACCCCTTATGCGACAACCTGATAATCGGGTGAACTGTGCATAGGCGGCGTGCGATCAGTCCCATCCTTCGAAGCCACGCGACCGGCCGGAGGGGGGGGGGGGGGGGGGGGGTTGCGGTGGCGCACGCGTGCCTAAGTGGCACACGATCGCATTTGGCGCGTTCCATCTCCTGGGGCCCGTCGCGCACCCGGCACGAGTGCAATTAGCTGCGGCGGCGAAGAGACTCGGCGCCCTGGGCCCAGGCCGCCTTATCAGGGAGGCATGCGGTGGCCGAAGGCTTATGCGAGCCCGTTTGGATTCCCGCGAAAAGCCTTTGATTGGGTTTAATAGGGCATTTAATAACTGCGAAGCCTGGGGAGAAACAAATTATCTGGCGCCGAAACATGCAGTCGTCTTTAATCTTGCTGTAGAGGCACTGGCCGGACGCGGAAAGAGCTTTGGGGGTGCTGTGTGTGCCTTGGTGCGTCGATGAGGAGTAGCAGCCCACCCCAACATGTGTTGTTGTTTTTTTTTCTCTTTCGTTTGTTTTTTTACTAAAGTATTTCCAGTGGATAGCATTGTAGCATCCAGTTCAAGTACCATAAAATATAGAATATTATTATACTGCCTGTTATTGCCGATTAAGCTTAGCAGCATATCTTATTTGTGCGGCAGTCGTTATTTGGGAAGCATACCGGGGAGGTACGTATCTCCGGTACTTTTTACAACGTCTGAGTACACAGTAAATTCACGTTAATTCTACCGTCGTTAATTCGGAAAAGCGGACAAATGGGAGATCTCCCACGGGCCCGTCTAACCTATGCACATTTTGCTTCAAACTTAGAGGAAACACGAGGACGCGCAGCTCCGGGAAGCGGTCAGCGCTGTAATCGCGCGCCGGTCGACGCTTGCTCAGGTGCAAAGGCTTGAGGGGCGAGGTCTCAGCCGCACTGCTTGCATTTTTTCGTTTCGTATGTTACCGTATACGCTGCAAAAAGGAAGCCAGCAAGTAATGCTCTCCCGATTGGCAGAAAACATGGCCATCACATGACAAAGTGGATGTGCGGGCTCGCTGGTAGCTGCTAGCATAGGACACCGCGCAGAGAAGACACAGACGCCGACACAGCGCTCGTGTCGTCATGTGCACTTTCCTTCGCCCGTGTCTTTAATGTACTGTTTGATCGACATTGACTTGACTGCGAAAGTAAATCAAAACACTTGAAAGAAAAAGTTCGCTGAAGAAACGGGCCTGGAGGTCCTGCGTCTCATGTTAGGGGCTATGGATAAACCCTGACATGCCGTGTCTGCCTACGTGAAAAGGCACACGTCACCATGCGATAATATGTAATAGAGAGTATAGGTATATTCACCGCTCGGCCTCGGAATTCCATTTAATATTTCGTCGCGCCCCCAGCGGCATCGGTAACAGCTCTCATTCCAGAGAGCAGGGACGTGTAATGTGAATTGGAGACTGAGGTTCTCATTCTGGGGAGATCCCATTTACATAGACTGATGCACCAAAGGCGTCCATTGATACGCCATGTAATATAGATGACGCGCTAGCGACGCTTTCAGCGAGCCCCAGTCATTTTCTGTGCCGTTCAGATGAGGGTATTGGGGTGGCCACTCCTGGACAGCGACGCCACGCTCTTCAAGGCGGTCATTTACAACTCGAGAGGTGTGAATTGATGTCTGCCTCGCTGAAAAATCTTGCCACCCTCTGGGAACCAGCCATCAAGGAGGTAGGGAATCAAGACATCGTCCATGATTCCGTCTCAGCGTTCAGCGGTGAACTTGACTTCGTGGCATATCAGGGGCCCAGTAGGGTCTGTGGTTATGCAGGACCACTCTTACATTTGTCAGCCCACCGGTCCTTACTGATAGCCGCTGCTGCAGCCTGCGGCCGAAGAGAAGCAAAGAGAATAACCGCTAAAGGAACAGAGGTATTTTGCATCAGATGCGAAATAAATACCTCAACTTGCCTAACCACTTGGGCAGTGCTCACTCTTGAGTCTATACTCACATCCTGCATTGCAAGCTCGTGATGGAAAAACAAGTGCAGGCACCCCTCACAATCGATTGTGAAATTACAACGTAGATGCAACTATTTTGCCTAATTATGGCGGAGTAGCGATGTTGCATGAATAAAGAAGTGAGTAAGCTATATTCGACTATATTCTTTCGCGAAGAAGCATTTTCGAACTTCCTGTTTTTTCTTTAAAACCGACATTTATAAAATCAGGCTAAAGCCACAGGCGGGTTGAACCAAGGTCCACATTCAGCGACGCGACCGGCTACAAATCTCTAATTGCAACCAGTTGCTTTGATAGTTAAAAAGTTAATTATCAAGAATTTTTTAAGCAGCTTACTACTTAAGACAACTCAGCGGCTTTCCACCAGTGTCCGCCAACACTGGTAATACTACGCCGAAAGAGCCATACATTTACCACAAAAAGCCTACTTTTGAAAATTAATGTTTCGTGAAAAACGTGTCGCTCAAAAACACACACACACACACACACACACACACACACACACACACACACACACACACACACACACACACACACACACACACACACACACACACACACACACACACACACACACACACACACACACGCACACACGCACGCACGCACGCACACACGCACGCACACACACACGCACGCACACACACGCACGCACGCACGCACGCACGCACGCATATATATATATATATATATATATATATATATATATATATATATATATATATATATATATATATATATATATATATATATATATATATATATATATATATATATATATATATATATAGCAGACAAGGAAAATGAGGGGCTCGTTTGACAAACATATTAAGGAAGCCAACAGTCACGGAAACCAAGGAGCATAGGGGAATGTTTTTAATCTTTTCTTTGCAGTGCCAATCAATCGGTTTAAAGAAAATTACTTATAAAGCAGCAGAAAAAACAACCATGCCGCCGGTGGGATCCGAACCCACGACCTCCGAATATCGCGTCCGGTGCTCTTACCAACTGAGCTACGGCGACGGCTGTCCAATCTGCTGCTCTCGTGGGTATTTATGTTTACTGCGTGTAAGCGAACCTATATATATATATATATATATATATATATATATATATATATATATATATATATATATATATATATATATATATATATATATATATATATATATATATATATATATATATATATATATATGAAGGGAGCCAATACTCACCGAAATTAAGGTGCATAAGAAAATGCTTAATTTTTTGAATGTGCTGTGTTGATAAGTGGGATAATACTTAGATTAATCTGTTGCTTGAAGAAAATTACTTATAAAGCAGCAGAAAAAACAATCATGTCGCCTGTGGGATCCAAACCCACGACCTCCGAATATCGCGCCCCGTGCTCTACCATATATATATATATATATATATATATATATATATATATATATATATATATATATATATATATATATATATATATATACACGACAAATCGTTTGACGCCAACCGGAACCCCCTGCGACAAATGGTTCGGCCGTAATGGCCGTCTGAAGGCCCGCGGAATGCACGGTTTGTGGGCGGAAATGTCGTCGTTGTGAATACCTGACATATTTTGGGCTTCATCTCAATTGTTAATTTTATCCTGCAAATGGTGGTCCCGGGTGGGTCCCATTTCGATGGCCGCTATACTGGCATATATATAACTGATCGAAAGTAGAAGTATCAGTTGGTATAGTGTGGCCGCGTGGTTACTGCTTTAGACAATTCGACCTTCACTGCAGACGGACGCGTCCTTGACGAACGCTAGTAAGAGCTAACACTCTTTAAAGGACATTAGCCGAAGCTACAATCGGGGCGATTATGCACAGTTTCCGATATGTACACATCGAATAAAATGAATAAAATCACGCAAAATGGCAATGACTAACAGTGGCATGCAATCACAATACAGTCGTATTCTGTGGTCTCGTATAACGCATTTTATAAACGGAAGATACTAGTCACGTTCGCGCTGTTCTCGAGAAGTTGCTCACAAAAAATTGGGCGATTAAGATAGGCAAGGTCGCTCACCAAAGCGTTGGTTTATACCGGACGAGACGGCTTTAAACATGCCTTTTTTTTATCCTAGCTTGATCGAAACCCAGATTCCAAGATCGTGGCTTTTAATTTATCAAATGGGCGACCCGAAACATTTGCATTCTTAGATAAGGGCTGGTTGGGTAGACTCGCACGCCTTACGTTGTCAAATCGCGTCAGAAAGACTTTGCAATTTGACATACATATTGCAGCTGAAAGACGGAATATTCTAGTAGATAAATTACGTTTTCAGTCTCGCAGGTGAAGTTACTTTTAATGCTTACTTTGTAGCTCGAAGCAGTCCTAACAGCTATCTGTGACGTCTTCATCTGAACACAAATTTTACACCACCGAGATTTACTGCATGGTGCACAGCCGGAAAACGCTGGGCGGGTGACTTTGGAAGAATTTAAAAGATCTCGCAAGTTTTTAGCCGGTGGGAATACAGCGTGTGGTAGTTACCTAAAGATGTCCTTTAAACGGTCACGTTACATCATAATCTTATGATGCCTTCTTATGATGCATGTTACGATGAGGGCAGAGCTAGGTCGAGCAGGTTAAGATCAGTGTTGGCGGTAACGCGTTACAAGTAACGGCGTTACCGGTGACGCGTAGCTTTTTTCGCTAACTTATTAACGTACTCGTTACCATTTGGGATCTGTAATGGGTAACGTACTTACGTTAACATTTTTCAGTAGCGCGAGGTGTCACGTTACTAGTTACTTTTTGTTAAAATTGTGACGCACTCCGCTCCTTTTTTTTTAGAAAAAAAAAGCGCAAAGCACCTAAAGTGCAAAGCACCTAAAGTGATGTTGTAAATAAACAAAATGTGCAGGTGCTCTCGACGACCTTTGCTGCAGCTCGCATGCATGCCAGAAAACACCTGCCCTTGACAATGCATCCAACTAAAATAAGACAATAGCCATAAAGCACGAAACACGTGCACGAACACGCATTCACACACTTGCCTTCACTTACCTCATTTTGGAACATCACATTTTTTCAGAATTGCCTTAAATTTGTTGAGAGTTCAGCGATGTTTTCTTTGCGAATATAAAACTGATGATGAAATGTCATTTTGTGTTTAATGTCACATTCAGAAAATGGCTTCACCATGTGCCACAGATTTAGAAGCCATCACATGTAACTCTACAGTCAACTTTAGGCCACTATAACTTTGCTAAGCTCCTGCACATTTGTGCAAAGTATTCTCGTTACATCAGGATTTCGTGTAAAATCTTGTTTGGGGTACAAGTTTTATGCGAAATGCGAGCTTTATAAAATTGTTATCGTAATTTCTTAAGGCGAAGACTAATTAAGAATAATGGCAATGAAGTAACTCCAAAGTAACGTGCGGTACTTTTTTCGGTAACGGTAATGATAACGGGTTACCCTTTTTTGTAGGTAACGAGGGGCGGTAACGTTACTCGTTACGCTAACGTATTTAGATACTTTTTTTGATAACGCCTACAATACTGGTTAAGACTTATGCTCAACTTGCACCTTGGTGTCTAGTGCAGTCCGTTTATTTTTCTTATTTTGGCATGCTATTTAACATTCACCGTATTTTTTTTGCGGATTTTAATCAAGAAATATTAGTTAAGGTGCTTTTGTTAGTATTCCGCGGTTACAATATCTCCCCCCCCCCCCCCCCTGATCTCCTTTTTGCGAAATGCCCGTGAACGTTTCAAGCTTTCCTGAACGCGGTGGAAAAGAAACTGACCGTACTCACAATTGCCCTTGAGAAATTGCCTCTTTTTTTTCCAGTACAACAGAAATCCCTGCAGGGGTCAAGAATCGAACACCATGTAAAAAGTTTTGGTGTCGCCTCGTCTTTCATCTCTACGGGAAACGTTGCGTGCCTCCTTTGCACACGCCACACTGTACGTCCCCCGAACCTTACAGTAATAACAGTTTTGCGAGACAGGTTGCAAACGCAGGCAGTTCTGGAGACCGGGCACGGACTCAGGGTGCGACCTCCCAAAACTGCTGCGACCGGGCACTAGGCTATATTCTGTATGTCACGTCCCATGCTCTGTTTTATTTGCACTTTTTTCAGGTCTCGTATGAGCTTCTGTCTCTTCACTTTCCTTTTTCCCTTCTAGCACACTACTTCGCTTGTATTTAATAACCTCGGTGTGCCGTTCCCTCTTTCGCGTACACGTCAGCGCTTAACCACGTAGTGTGGCTTTAAGGCTTGGAAGCGAATCTCTAGACCCGCTGGCAAGTGAACAAGTGCTCTTCTATGAGCCGTGCCTTCGTTTTCGTGCAAATTAAGGCGCCGCCACGGTGGCTCAGCAGCTGCGGCGTCCAGCTGCTGACCACAAGCCCGGGAATTCGATTCCGGCGTTGGCAACATGCAAAAACGCCCGTGTAACAAAGTTTCGCCGTACGTGAAAGAGCCACAGGCGGTTGAAATGATACTATGTAAAAGCACCGAAGTTTGGGCCAGTTGGTATTGATCCATCTTAAAAAAACGAAGCAGCACGAAAAAACGGGGACGAAAAATACACACATACGCCAGGACGAATGAAATTGGAAGTGCACCATTCGTCCTTTCGTATGTGTGTCTTTTTCGTCCCCGTTTTTTCGTGCTGCTTCGTTTTTTCAAGATGGTTGAATGAACCGGAAGCCCTCCACTACGGCCCCTCATATCCCCGGCGTTTCTTTGGCCCGGAGAAATGAATCAATCAATTATTCGATAAAGCTGGTAAACAATCGAGGAAACCTTTGCCGCACCGAATGCTCATGCGCAGCTTGCGCGTCACAACCTATTGACTGCACGCGAAAAAGAAGTAAGACGTGGTGGCATGTGCGGGTATAACCCTTGACAAAGGCTTTGCTCCTCTATATTTCTCCGTTTAGCAGCCCGTGTGGCATAGAAACCTGAAATCTCGTGCTGCAGTTTAAAATACACGAGCATCTCCCTGGTCACGTCGCGGTCTGTGAACATACGCCCACAGCATACCGTGTACCGTGTTACCGTTACCGTCATCGGAGTACACTTGGAGCTCCTATGCCGTCAGTGCACGGTAACACGGTGGCTTAATGTCGAGGGGCCAGTTAATGTGTCTTGTGCTTTCTTCTCTTTTTGCGCGTCATTTTGCGCGGTTGAAATGTGCGCTCTCCTTTTCGGCTTCAGCCGGGTGTATATAACATTCAGACACGAATTATACTTTCTCTTCATTTTGTTAATCCGACGGTTTCTCTCTTTTTTTCCCAATGACGGAGAGTATATTTGCACTCCTTCCAATGACACACACTGTCTGCAGCAGCGAGAAAGAGCGCAATGACTCTGCCAAATGAGATGACCAGTTGCAAAACGCTTACACACGGTGTAAACGCTAGAGGCTTGGCGGCATATTCTGGTGTTGGCACTTTCGGCAGGGCTCACCAACAACTTCACAAGCGAAACACGATCGAGCCTTGCGATCGTAACCAAGTTCTATCTGTGAGACATATTAGTCCAGAGAGTAGACGAAAGAAACAATTTGTCCAGCCTCAGGCAATGAGCGGTTCGCAGAGCGGTTTGTTGCCTGCGCACTTGTCACGCGGCGGAAACGCGCACAGGTGGGTTACAGGGTATGCGTGTAGCTACCACCGCACGCACCCGGACTTAGCCGCAGAGCGCCACGACGCCGGTCTCAAAAGTGCGGCCACGGCGGAGCCCACGTAAGGGCCGGCAAATGCATCTCATTTCCCAGTTAGCTGCGAGGCGGGTGGAACTCCGCAGCCGTGCAACAAAGGAGCGCTAATGGCTCTGACGCATATCCGGCCCGTCTCTGCGTGCAGCCCACCGCCTACGCCGCCGTCACTCCCGCCGTTCTACTTGTTATGCTCTTGCGCGCAGTTGCCTTCTTTTTTTCTGCGTGTGTGTGTTTTTGGCGCTATGCATAGGCGCAGCATGTCGTGTCTATGCTGACTCCATCAGTTCCGAGACGGTTCGCACGAAGAAACCCGCCAAATGTAGCGAAAGCCTAAATGGGGGAGTCGCCTCGTTTATTTGCGCGCTCGATGCGTAACTAGCCTGAGAACAGTGCTCGAAGGCGCTCCCAGCAGTCACCTTGCAAAAATTAAATCAAGGTTGCACTTTTGTGGCGTTCTAAAGTTTAATCCTTCCAACCTAACCTCAGGCGTCTTGCATAAGCAAGAAATTTGCTAACAAACGAGATACGTTGCAAATTTCTATAGAATGTTACGGGACTCCTCGCATCACTGCGATATAATCTCATACGAAAGGGCTGCCATTAGCTGCCACCCCGGGCTTCTATTCGCAACTCCGGAAAACAGATAAGTAACTGGCAACGCTGCACCACATGAACAAGATGGCAGTCGTATCCGGGTCCGAGGCGGCACTGTCGCCTGGTGCCGAGGTATACGATTTGCCCAGGTTGTGGCGTGGAATCGCGGTGCTTTGTCGAAGGCGAGCGGATAATAGAGACAAACCGCCACATACTGATCGGACCGAAAAACCATATCGATGGCCGCGCCGAAATCGTCGCCCCGTGCGTAGACACGTCCACATTGCAGCGTGAGCAGCACCAAATCTCTCTCAGAATAAAATGCCCCTTCAGAGAGCCCGACGTGGTACAAGGGTGGCGCTCATGCGCTATACCCGCCTTTGTGGAAGGCGCGAAAACCTGCGTGTAGCACTCATCTATGGTCGCAGACTATACTCCCTTGGCGGTTTGCACCAAACCGACTCCGCATAAAAAAATGTTTTTTTTTTCTTTTCTCAGCAGCTTGATTCTTAAAACGGTCTACCGCTGCGCGGCTAGCTATAGTTACCTCATTAGAGCAGCATAAAATGACGGCAGGAGAAATGGTGGACGGGCTGCGCTTGCTGTAAAGCTGCAGTTTCCTAAACCACGCTTTGACGAATTCTATGGGCCCTCAGCAACATCGTCATTAATCACAGGGCATTCAAGGAAACAAGTCAGCGTTATATATAGTTATCTTTTTAGGAAAGCCAGTGACATGACGTAAACAGCAAACATCGAACAGCAATATAAGGTAAACAGGTGTCTATCAAGATGAACGCGTGTAAGAGCCGTTATTCCACTTGTACTGCTTCGCAGGGACCAATTTGCCTTCGCAGGCCGATTCGCTGTCTGTGTCCGATGACTGACAGTTGCGTCGTGTCTGGGCCTATTAGGCTCGAGAAAAGAAGCAGCATCAGAAAATCATGCGCGGGCGGTTTGTAACTTCCTTTTGCAGGTGCCGAAAAGAGATCGGGTTCGGATTTAGTGGAAAGTAATCAGAGTGGACCGGCTGGAGCAAGTTGACAAAACAAGGGAAAGACGAGACCTGGAATTCGCACGGCCTCAGCTCGCACTCCTGCCTGGATGCATAAAACCGGCATGGCATCGTCTCCGCTCTGCTCTTTATGTGGTGTGTGCGGGGATATCGAACATTCTATTATGTTCTGCCCAGAGTACGACGCGGAAAGGCATGTGATGTTCGCTTCCTTCAAGAAGACAGGAACTCTTCACAGTACAGTTCAGGACATTGTCTACCCGAGTGGAAACCAGACATGCAGAAGGGAGGCTGCACGCCTTCTTTTAACATTTCTGCAAGACACGGATCTTGTTTTTAAATGGTGACAGCAGGAACGGACTATGGCCTACTGTGATTGAATGCGTGCGTAGATGGTGTCTTCCGGAGTGGACTACGTTATACTGTGAGTGAATGTGTGTATTGATTGTGGCACTACAATGGCCTATGTTCTACTGTGACTGAATATGCGCATAGATGGTGACTTCTGGAGTGGACTGTGATGTGGACTGTGTGGATTGATTGTGTGCATAGATGGTGACTGCGGGAGAGAATGTGTGCTATTATAAGAGACTGTGCGCATAGCGGGGTAGATGCGATAGGGTTTAGGACATTGTTAATATAGAAGGGACGCTACGGTGGAGCAATTTCCGGCAGATAAAGCAAGGCTAACCCCACCTGTAGCATTCAACACCTCAACTCAACAATTCAACTCAACTCAAGGCCTCGCAATATCACTTCGTGTTGAACTGTCACGTTTGCCCCTCTAGTCATCTGCTCGCTACTCGCCATCAGTTATGTCAGCCCATTTGTGAGTACACCGGCTTTTTGATGTACAGTAATGCTGAGCGAGGCAGTGCCAGTCACTAGAGCAGTGGTCGATGGCAAGCAGCAATTATAGCAACTCAAAAACAGCCAAAGATAGTACCAGAAACTGCAGGTCAAGTTCAGATGACAACACGAAACCGCGCTCACAGTACTATTCCTAGGCATTAAATCCTTGATTACAACGTAAGTTGATGATTACCGGTAAGGAAGAAGTCATCACGAGTGAACCTACCTGAAAAACAGCAATGCTCTCCGTCACTTTTTGATGCGAAAGCATTACTAGTCCCATTGAGAGAAAAGCCGGTGTGTGCGCGTGCGTGCGCGCATGTGTGTGTGCATGCGTGTGTATGTGTGTGCATACGTGCGCGTGCGTGCGTGTGTGCACTCGCAGTTGGTACAGAAAATCCCAGCGATGGCAAGAAAAATAGGGTGACGTCATCAAACGACCGTAGGGCGCACACAACAAGCCGTGCACCGCGACTTCAGAAAATCATATACATTTCATTCGTCTATATACCGGGTGTCCCAGCTAACTTGAACCAATGGTTAAACAATAATTTATTAGAAGCAAGCGAATGAAACCAGTTGCATATCGGTGACAGCCATCTTGCGCACCACAGGCAATGTTTGTTTCGCAATTAATTAATAGTTTAATTAAGTTTAATCATCCAAATTACTAAAATTGACCTTAGACAACAAATTACATTTGAAGAGTTGTCGAGCAACTTAGGAAACCCCCATTACATCATTTACTGTAAGGAAACCTTCACGTGGGCCTTTTTTTCCCAGCTCCAAAGAAAGCCCGCGAAATACCAAATTAACCACGTGACTAACGCACTTGCTCATTCATTCATTCATTCATTCATTCATTCATTCATTCATTCATTCATTCATTCATTCATTCACTTGCGCGCCACGATCGTGCTGCTCTCAAGCGTGGTTTGAGCAAACGAAATCACCTGCAGCCTTGACTCGACGGCCCCGAAACAGCGGCAGGCCGATATGTTGGCGGCGGCAGCTCGCACCGTCATGTGTGCCACTGGCAGACGAGAAACCACCGCCGAACGCCCAGTTCGAAATCAAATTTTCTGAGAAATGTTAGCGACACGGTTTACGGGGTTTGACGTCCCAAAGCGACTCAGGCTATGAAGGACGCCCTAGTGAAGGTTTAGGTTTATTGGTGTTTAAAGTCCCATAGCGACTGAGGCTATGGGAACGCCGTATAGTGAAGTACTCTAGATGATTTCGGCCACCTGGGGTTCTTTAGAGTGCTCTGACATCGCACAGTACACGGGCCTCTAGCATATCGCCTCCATCGAAATGCGACCGCCGTTGCCGCGATCAAACCCATGACTTTCAGGTCACTAGCCCGAGCACCATAACGACTCAGCCGCGACGACTCTATTAGCGACAGGGTCGATCGAGCCCTTATGAAGATGGCGCAGGCGCTCTACAGCGAGAAAGCACTTCATGCTTCGCACTTTCTTCGCTCAACAAGTGCGAATAATAATAATTGGTTTTTTGGGAAAGGAAATGGCGCAGTATCTGTCTCATATATCGTTCGACACCTGAACCGCGCCGTAAGGGAAGGGACAAGGGAGGGAGTGAAAGAAGAAGGGAAGAATGAGGTCCCGTAGTGGAGGGCTCCGGAATAATTTCGACCACCTGGGGATCTTTAACGTGCACTGACATCGCACAGCACACGGGCGCCTTAGCGTTTTTCTTCCATAAAAACGCAGCCGCCGAGGTCGGGTTCGAACCCGGGAACTCCGGATCAGTAGCCGAGCGCACTAACCACTGAGCCACCGCGGCGGGTAGTGCGAATGAGCAAATGTCATAATGTGCGTATTGCGATCACTTATGCGCTGCTGCCTTTTGCAGTTTTTTGCGGCACATATTACTAGGGTAAATCGGTTGCGCCCTAACATGCTAACAATGACCCCTACTTTCTAGTGATAACTCTCTGCGTATCCCAAGAATATTGAATTGGAACCAATGTTCTATAAAGAAGCACAATAAAATGTAAGGAAAATCTCACCCACAATAAATCGAGCTACGTTTTTAATCACGTTCCCAAACGATCGTATATCACAGCGCCGCGCGCTGAAAACCCGCGCAGGTTTAGAATTGGCAGCCGTAAGTTTTAATTCATCCTGCCGTAAGGGGGCTAGGATATTGACGCTTTCTTTTCAATTTTTTTTTTACCCGCAGAGCATATATTGTCGAACCCCCGGCTTTCGGAATTGCGAATCGAGTGGTCGTGATGGTGCGTGTGCGTGTGTGTATACGCATAAAGCGGTAAATGGCTTTGAGCAAACTAAATAGACATGTTCTGGCATGAAAAACACGCTGACGCAAGGCGGAATGAATAAGAAAGAAAAAAATTTGTTATCTTGCGAGAATGTACCGACCGCAATCACCGAGCCTGTTTTACTGGGCAGACAAAATTGAGACATCAGTGTGTTAGAGCGGCCCGAAAAACATTCATATCACTTCCAAGTAAATCATCGGAGCCGTTTTGATTAATGGGAGCTCGATGCAAGCACTGCCTTTTTACCGCCACCCGTGCCACGCAATGGGAACATCGGCGTAAGCGCTCACGTTTTCGACCTAATTTCTTTCGACGGCATTCATGTCACGCGGAGCTAGTTCAGGGTCAGTGCTGCTCTATTGACCTTGAAGCTAAAATGTTTGCACGCTGGAAGGCACAGCTTATGGAAACGAGTGCGACTTAATAGCTATGAATGACGCGTTAAAGTTAAAGCACGTGACAGTGGTACATGTTATAGCAGCGCAAATATTATACAACATAAGAAGAACGCATGACCCGGACGCTGTGTCGTGCGTCTCCTTGTCATATTTTTGTGCTGTACGAATGCTTTCAACTTGCCGAGTTGTCTATTTTTGTTTTTGTAGATATTAAAGACTGAAGGTTGCTGCTATCGCTGGCCTGCTCTTTTATGCTGTCTCCTTGTCTCCCTTCTAGTGCTGATCGATGTATCGTTGTACTAGAGTTGTTGGCGAATCTCTTTGACGCAACGGCTTTGGTGGAGTGCTCTTTCATGTGCCTCCCTTCATGCGCATCTGGCGGTGAAAGCACAGGATATGATATACGATGTCTGCGTTTGCGACCGAAGGCAATGACATTCAGCAGGAATACCTCATCATTTTGTCTATACGGGGTGTTGAAGATTGCTTGCAGCTGATTCGTTTTGCAAGTTCTGTTCGCTGCCACGGTCCATTCCATTTCGGTTAACGATGCAATTTAGGCCGTCTATATCGTCCCGTTCTGCCTTCAGTATTCAGCCCCCTACACCGTCGGTACCTGTGGCTTATAGCTGAGCCCTTTCCGCAGACTAGGCATGCACCGTTCCACAATGCTGCTCCACCATTCTGTGTGAGGCATGCGCCACAGCTATTGTGCTCGATCAATATCTAGGTCCAGACGTGGTCTGAACCGAGGTTGGTCTTAAGAGTGGGCTGATGAAGGAGGATGGGGCCAGCTTCCCAATTGAAGAACCGCACGGACCGACGTCACTTTCTTCTATGCATACAATAAAAAATATATACTTACGAAACCGCAACAACTTCCTTTACCGTCGTCCCCTCCAAGAACGGTCCATAAATTCGGCCTGAGTCGGAACGAGGAGAAACGAAGAACTCAATCGACATGTACGGTGAGCAACTTCCTACAAATTTATTGTCTGGCAATCACCCAAAAGCCTCCTCCACTGAGCAACAGGCCAATGAAATAACATGATGAAAAAAAAGTTTCAAGACACGTGCTTGAAACTTACGGATAACGCCGCAACCAAAACGGAATTCGAAACTTGAGAACAGGGCGAAAAGCAACCCTAGCTCGATGTGCGGGATCTTGAAAGAAAAACAAATAACGAAGGTTCTTTGCAGCAAGCGCGCAGTCAGCACGCTAAAAGCGAGCGTAGCAAAACCAGAGGCAAGGTCTTAACAAACCCCATCAACAGCGAGTTCTTGTCGGAGTAATCTTCATGATTAGTCATTCTGCTAGTTTGCTAATTGCTAATTTTGTTTAGATTAAACTTTCAATTCGTTTGCTTGGCTAGGACGTTACGACGATATTTACACAACTGCCTACGCGCTTTCTACGAATAATGTTCATGATTTGTTTCGTACTGTTTCCACGAATCGAGCTGCAGGGTTGCTCCTCATCGTGTTCTCGGTTTTCGAATTTCGTTTCAGGTATGCTGTCCTCAATGATTTTTGCGCACGTGGGACCCTGATCCTGGGCTTTTGAGCGTTGAAGCTCGCCTTATTTTTTTTTCTTTTCCAAAGAAATATTAAATGTTCGCACTGTACACGCGCGACAAAAAGAAATGCGAACAACGCGGTGTCTACGGGCTCCCTGTTCGCATTTGCTTTTTCATGGCGCTTGTACATGAGGGGTAACAAAATAACACTAAAGTCGTTCACGATACGATCATGGACCACTCTAACGTCTTTTTCTTACTATCAAGCTACAAATGCGGTGAAAATACATTCGAACAATGGAGCGCGCAGGCGCCGTGCTGTTAGCATTTATTTTTATCTCGACAGTACACGATGCCCCTGTTTACTCATCTCCCTTTCGGGGTAGTACGTACCTTCCATATTAGGGAGGTTTAGCATACCGGAGACGTACTAGCGGAGACGCATACCAGTTTTTCGTACGCTTGTTGTGCACGTGCAGTGGCCCTACCCGGCTGCACGCTTGCCACTGTGCGTGCGCAGCTCCCGCACTTAAAGCCGGTATTCGTCTCCGCTAGTACGTCTCCGGTACGCTAAATCTCTCTATTGTATTGGTTTTGCTGTTTATATCGTAGCGTGAAGTGATCTAGGAGGCGGGGGAGGGGGCGTAACAACGATTGAGCGGGTCCGTAAACGCGGATACCCCACAGGAACAGAACGCTAAGGCGGCTTCTACGTGGAAGCAGGTGTTTTCCAGCAGAAATATTGCGTCTAAAAGCCAACGGGCATTACACATGGTGAATGTGAATGGTGAAGGTGAATTGTAAGATATGTGCTGTCATCCGGGGAGAGCTACGCGAGGGATAGAAAACTTCGGTTAGTTTCGGTTTCAACTATTTTCAGCGCACCTGGCGACTGGCAGGGGAACTGATGATTAATATTCAATGATTCGAGCCCACGCAAGTGGCGTGGTACGGCTGCGGCTGTGGCCGAGTTGTGGCCGTGTACCGCCGGCCGCTATGGCAGGAATTGTCACTGGCGTCTGTATTTGCTGGACAGTGGTGTATATGTAAGCTTTCCACCCCTGGCTACGCTCCCGCTTTGACTAAACAACAATGGATTGGACTTATGTACTATTGCTTTGACTCGGAAGAAATGTCGTGGACAACAGAGGGGTGGAACGCAGACAGGAGGGAAGAAACAAGACAGAACTATTATACGAAGTACTACACCAACTTGCCCACGTTTTTGAGTATTCCTGTAGAAGACAGGAACAGTGATTCAGGAATCTAGCATAGGAATAAACATGGCAAAAGTTTTGGTTTATTGAACCCACAAACCGTTTCTTGTATCTCATTCCTTCTTTGTCAGGGCTGCCATTTTTTTTAATCGAGCGCTATTGTTTGCGATAGGCAGCTTCGAATTAACAGACCCTCATTCTATGCGAAACAGAGTGCGCGTTTGTAAAAGGAAGGTAATTGCGCATTTAAGTACCCAGGCGTGAAAAGACGAAGGACCTGCGGACGAAATATTTCACAGTCGTTCTTTTTTTCTTGGTGGCTAAAAGTCACCTTCATGTCTCTCATCCCTCTGCAATATTGTACGAGGCGTTTCGACATAAAGTCTGCAAACTGCTTCGTCCTACTGCGTTTTCTACCGTGTTTCTTCTCCTCTATGCAATGCCGTAGTGACCTTCACGTCTGAGCATCAACCCCTAACCCCCAGCCAGACTGACCTGCTGCTGACAGCAGGGGCTGGGGCGGATCACAGGAGAGCTTTCCCGACGTCTTGATCGAAAGTCACCGACACGTAACAATAAAAGGGTAACGTCCGGTGCGGAGGCGTGAGGACGACTTAGCAGTTGGGATCTCACTAGGCTTCTCCCGAGATGCTTATTTATAAAGACAGGCTCCTAATCAAGCTGTCCCCACTTGTCTAATCGATCCGGACGTGTACACTAGACGAAGAGCGAATCCCAATTTGGCGGATTAGGCGCAGGGCGCGCACTCGCGCAGAAAAAAAAAAATGGCGACTGGTGTGGGGCGTGTAGGCGGCGCGTGATTTAGCGGATCCTCCCTGTGCACGGTGCATTCGCGCTTCCCCGGTCCACGCGCAGAATGAAGAGATCCAGCGGCGCGGCAGGCATGGAAATCCTTTGTCACGCCCGCCTTGCACGCAGCGTGCGTACTAATCTACCGCCACCACGAACGAAACGCAGAGAGCCGCGGACGAATCGAACGCGATAGGGGAGCAGGAAGGCAACACTGGGGTGCGCGGCGGAGAGTGACGTGCGTTGGCTGGTTGCACGTTACGCGGCGCTGAGTGAGTTGTGTTGCGCGGAGGGATTTTCGCCGTGCAGTGCAAGGGGGCGTCGCAGTTGCAGTTCAGTGCGCTGGTAGTCGTTTTCGCAAGGTTAGTCAGCTGCCGGTGCTGTCACGTGACACGTTAATCATCCGCGGCTTTCTTTTCGGCCTCACGTATCCCTCGCGATGCGCTCGAGGAGCGCTAAACTGGACGTGTGCAGCAATCGCATTTCTTTTCTCTTTAACTGGATGCTCATGGCATTGCGCTGAGTATTGTTTGTCTTGCTTGTGGCAATTAACGGCGTGACAGGAGCTGTAACAAATGGCCTCAGCCGAACAGAGTCGTTAGCCTTTAGCTTAACTGCCGCCCTCTACTTCTAGTGTTAACGGCTTATTAAGCGCGTATTAACATGGGCAACCGTGAGTCAAACACCTTTTTGCTCGTCTTGCAGAAGGACTCTTGTGTTAACTGTCGCTTCGGATGAATTTATTCCTTCTGTATAATGTGACTCGTATAAGTAGACATCATTCTTTCCGAAGGGACAGTATTGCAGGTTTTCAAGCCTAACACGCTGGTTAAAAAAAGGGGCACAATTTAAAAAAAAATAGACAGACAGAATGTCATAAGATAATTACAGATGCCGAGTACAGTCACAGAGGAATAAAAAAAAACTAAAGACAAACAAAGATAAATAAAGCGAGTTCTCCATAATATCAGAGGAGAAGATTGTTAACTAGACAGACAGAAAGAAAAAATTTATTGAGCAAATGAGTTTTGGACTCAGCTGGGTCCCTGGGCCACTGCGCGGTCCCGCACTGCATCAAGTAGGTCATGCCGGGACATGACGTCGGCATCCCGAGTCACCGCAGCAAGCTGCGATGTCGGGTCTGCAGACATAAGCAGGACCTCTCAGTCCTCCCAGCTCGAGATGGCGGCATGCTGTCCCCGCGGGGGAGGGTCGGCAGGGCAGCCGAAAAGGATATGGGAGAGTGTGGCGTGGGGGTCACCGCATAGGGAGCATGCAGGGGATGTGCCGCAATAGTGGTATAAAAGCTGAGGGGGTGACGGAGAGCGGGTCTGGATGCGTCTGAAGAGGATCTGTTGGGAGTGCGTAAGAGAGGTGTGGGGAGGAGGGTAAGTCCGACGGTCCAAACGGGGTCCTTGCGTGAGCTCCGAAAAGGTGTGCGCCCGCTCCCTCGAGAATCCTGGATCGAGAGTGATTATTTCACTGATTTCTCATGAAAGACCCGGGAACACGTGTACTAGAAAACATGGGGTATCTCCTTTTGTTTTTTTAACGTGCTGAATTGACTCTAGCGGTAGTCTTGGAAATCGGTAATCATTAATATGCTTCCCTTGAGCGCAAGAATGGAAGTCACCACATACACACAAAAAAGACCAATTTGAATGGCTTTTTGCTCGGTGCAACAAAATACGGTAAAACGCAGGGTCACGCTCGCCTCGCTAGTTGACTCCTTTTCTTTGTCGTGCTTGGTCGCATAAAAACAAGATAAGGTGAAACAGTCCAAACCACTTAAGCGTTAGGAAACCGGAGTCCAATGGTTTTCGAAGAAATACAAGAACATCTGTAGGCGGGCGGGCGGGTTTCCCGGGGCATCGGGTAAAATTTCGTACTTTAAAGGCAGCTATACCTCTCTTTCCTGCCCTGTGGCACGTTGCAGACGTACATTAAGGAAGAGCTACGCACACTCACTCATGTGCACGGGATGTTTGGTTTCACTGACGGAATTAGTAACGTGCCTTTGTCGGTCGACGCAAGGGGCGTCTCCTGCCCTTATGGTAGCTCGAAAATTTGTCACAAAGAGAAACTTTGTGAGGATGAAAGGAGGTTTATGCTCGACGTATTTATTTCGTACAATATATGTAAAGAAGAATGGAAATTATCGGCCTGGCTTAAGGGCGAAAACTTTTATGTTTAAGTCGCTTCTTATGAAATTGTGTCCATTACGAATTCAGAGCCTTTTCTGGTCGTGTGCAATAGCTAGCAGTGACTTTCCTTCAGAAAAATGTCGCACCCTTCACATCCCAAGGAAGGTGCTTTTTCATGCGAACTAACGTACGAGTAAACAATATTTCTAAGAACAGTGAGTCTAGTAGCAATCCTCCGTCATTTTCATGAAGACAGGTTTTGTCACCAACAATACATTTATTTTCTGCACTTCTAGCGTCGCGTCTGTCTTCGAAATAAACCATATGGATCCACTGATCCCTCGAAAACTCATTAAACAAATCCTGGTGTTTCTATGTTGCAAGTTTCAACCTTTATTACGCTTTTCTTTTTGCCATATTTTGTGCAAGCCAGTAAAGCATACAGTCGGTCGTTGCTTTGCAAACCAGAATAACTGTCCTTCTTGGAGGCTTGCAGAAACTCCTTAGGCGGAAAAATAAGATTTATGAACGGAAGGGGTGAAAGGCGCCCTAAAGGGTTAACGTGGTGGTATGAGGCATGTGATCTCAGACAGGGAGAAATGACTGCTGCCAGAGGCCAATTAAACTAAGAATTCAATGTCCACACTTTTTGTTACAGTCATCGATCGGCGGTTACAAGATGGGTTGTTAAGCTTAGCCAGATGTTGCTGAATGACATTTCCTGTCGTAAAGAATAATTCCGTTACTTCGATCCCAAAAAATCTTTTTTTTGGAATTTTTTCCTTGAACAATTTGCAAAACCTCTCTAGTATTCTAGTATTTCTTTTTTTCATTTTTTCTTGCCATTGGGGGTGACTAAGAGAGGCCATAGTTGTAGGAATCTGGCAAGTACTACTCGTGGCGCGTGCTTGCTTTTTTTTTTTCCCCCGCACTCCTCGTCGCATTTCAAGCTGAAGTGACCCGCGAGAAAAGTTGTACGCCATCATACCCTAATGCTGCGTGTTATAAGAATACGTTTTTAAAGATTCCTTTTCAAGTTTCGCTTATTCAGAACACACATTTTAATGGAAGCAAGCAGCCGCTGTAGCTGAGTGGTTATGGCGCTCGACTGCTGACCCGAAAAACGCGTGTTCGACTCCGGCCGCGGCGGTCGAATTTCGATGGAGGCAAAATTCTAGATGCCCGTGTACTGTGAACGTTAAAGAACCCCAGGTGGTCGAAACTTATGGAGCCCCTCTATGCGGCGTCCTTCGTAGCGTGAGTCGCTTTGGGACTTAAAACCCCATAAACCATGAACCATAAATTTCTTAATGGAAGCAAAGCAAGAAAACATGTGACTGCCTAGCATGAGCTTTTATTTCACACATGACTTTTTACAATTCAGGCCACAGTGTCTGCTGAACACGACTGCAGTACTTTGGTCCCAAATTGTTTGGGCCCCGTCGTACTGGTTAACACATGAACTTTGTAAACAGGACAAACAGGAAGTTGAGTAAAATAGAGAGAGACGGACTAGTTGGTGACTAGAACGCATCTTGAAACCGCGCAAAAAAAAAACAAGGGACGAGAAAGAAACCAACAGGCTGGACTGCACCCAACAAGAGCTCCCAGCGGCCAACATGCGACTTGGCTCACCACCAGGGACAGTGGTGCACTTGCGTCCAGCGCAGAGAGCGTATGCAGACGATATTAACAGGACAGCTTGAGTAAAGACGCAAGATTGAACTCGTTTCTTTTCGTTCTAGAAACTCTCTGCAGAAAACTTATAAACCTGATGGCAGCGGTGGCATAGTCGTTTGAGAATCCGCCTCGCATGCGGGAGGTGCGGAGTTCCATCCCCAGTGCTGCCGGGTACCCTATTTTCATGTAATGAGTACAAACTTCCCCTATCCTTGTTGCCGGCTTATTTCAGGCGAAATTCTTGGGAAACGGGTCTCTGACCCCATTTTGAGTAGACGAAAATACCTGGTGCCATGGTGCTTCTTGGTCGCAGATGCGCTTTCGCCATAAAAATTCATAATCATCGTCATCAACCTTAACGTGCACAGCCTCATAGATGCCTTACGTCAGTGATAGTAATCTCGCACTATAATCAGTAATCTATCTAACAACGCAGCAACGTGAGTGCGAACATGGAATCGGCGAGGTTGCAGCACGGTGGGCCTTAGTGCCGATCGCCGTACCGGCCTTATCTCGAAATCTTTTTCAAGGTTCTCTGGAAAATGGAGGGTACCCGAAACTACTGCGCAATAGTACTGGCAGGAACGGCCGCACCTAGAGAAGCTTCGAAGGCGGCTGCAAGGATAAATTTTCCGCACTGACATTGCGCCATGCCTGCAGCTTCCGTGTGTGTAAAACATGGGCGCGAAAAAACTACAAGCATTATAGCAAACGAACGCCTTGCCGGGCATTCCACCATTTTGTGAGGCTGCGTACGACGGCACAAGGGCACCTGATACCAAGTCCACCTGTATCATATCACCATACATGACAGCACGTACTCGAGAGCACTCAGTCCTTGAACCACACGGGCATTGTGCCCCGGGTACAGTTCTAAAACATTTTAATTGGACAAATGGGAGATGGGGGAGTTTCCGGCTACAGTATGCTGTGGTGTCGGGCCTGCGTAACCCGAAGCCTGATATGAAGGTATCATTGCAAAACGAAAGCGCAATCTGCACGAAAGTGGCCGCAAGAAATCCACCGTACGGCCGCTGCAACACCGAGGATAGCGGATTCGCTATTTCCCGCGGAATCGGACACAGCGGAACAATCGTCTTGATCAGGGCAGTGACTGCTATCGGACAACAGTTTCAACACGTGGCGATCCCATTACCATGAAGACAGTCTTAATGTGCCTCCAGCGGGCAGGCTCTTGCGTCCTGACAACATTCCTGCTGACCGAGAGCACTTTCCGCCGGTAAACAGCTCGTCGTCCCGCGCTTATCCCACGGAGAGGACGGGGGGCTTGTTATCGATATAGCGCGACGCGTCAGGCTTTGATAACCGGTGACGGCGCAGATGCCTATTGGCGCGACTAAAATGCGCACGTTGTAACAGGTCCCGTCTCCTCCCAACGCCTGGAGCGACTTTATGCCTTGTCAGCAGGGCTATAGACACGCCAGCCGCTGAGTCCACGTGCAGAGTAATCAAGCGCTTTCATCCACACCAGCCACAACGCTTTCGATTGCGCGAGAGCGCTGCCTCTCTCTCGTGTCCTCTAGGAGGTTTTCAATAGTGACGAAAAGGTTGTGAGGAGATAAGGGTCAGCGGAACTGTGGGCCGGATGCATTGAAATTCGGCCATCTGCAGTGGTCGCAGAGCAACCCGCTGTGCATTAGCGCTGCTTTGCATGGGAGATGTTGGAGCAAATTGTGTCACCAACTAACTTTCGTGTCCAAGCTCGGCGTACCGCTTAACGTGCTACAGTACTGCTTCCGTGCACAGCCGTAAACAAGACTACGATGACACAAAAACATCAGTGATGTGGGGCAGTACTTGTTCATGTAAAGCTCGCCGTCAAGATTTGGCACAGTTCTTACTAAGTAGGGGCTTTTTTTTTAATCTATGCATCCAGAGATGCTAATTCATATCTACGCTGCTCTCAAACAACGTTATAATTACGAAGAGCTGCATACTTTACAAGCAAAAGCTTTATGGCGGTAAACGCAGAAGCACAGCAACTTTAAGATGAGCACAGCTAGGATTGTGTAGACGGCTAAACTATAAACTATTTAAGTTCAGTGTCTACAGACTGATCTGCACCTCCAGAGCAGCTCGCAGTCTTCGTTTTGTCTTTTCTTTTTTTTAGGGGGGGGGGGGGGGGGGCGCAGCATCCGCATTGGTACAGCTGAAACGGACAAATCCACTGCGTTAACTAATGCTTTGTGTTCGCGATCCGAGTAGTAGCATTGTTCAGCAGATATTACGAGCTACTAATGCATGCTCACAAGCATAATTTATGTCCATGCAGCTTAAAAATAGGTGCCTTGTATTACATATTATTATAACAGATAGTAAGAGGCGCCAAAGCATGAAAGCCTCGAACACAATAGATTGAATAAAAAACTGCCAGAACTGTCAACTCAGATTAATAAGCAATCGATATATGGAAGCATATTATGGAGACGGTCGAGCATGCTCTAAAGAACGCAGGTAGCCTAAATGTTGCTAAGAGAGAACTAAGCAAGAGAAAAAAAATATATGTACAGTGTTCGTCAAAAGTCTTAATGCCACAGCGTTCAGCTGCAGGAAAATGAATGTTCCTTCAATGCTGCGTGTGTAGCGGATCATACAAAACAAAAGTCAAGCAGGAAGCTTCTCTACCGCAAGAAGAAACCTTCTGCTAGCATTTAAAGGTCCTCCAGTCTTTAATACAGCAGCAATGACTCTATTATGCGGCTGAAGCGAAAAGCGTTTGGCCTTAAGAATTTTGACCAAGACTACGTACTAAGAGACAAGGAGTGCAATGTAATTACCAGCGCGGATGAAACACACACACACACACACACACACACACACACACACACACACACACACACACACACACACACACACACACACACACACACACACACACACACACACACACACACACACACACACACACACACACACACACACACACACACACACACACACACACACACACACACACACACACACACACACACACACGCGCGCGCGCGCGCGCACGCACACGCACACGCACACGCACGCACACACACACACACACACACACACATATATATATATATATATATATATATATATATATATATATATATATATATATATATATATATATATATATATATATATAAATATATATATATATATTCTCAGATTGCTGGCCGTTGCCCTTTAGGTACTTACTAAGGTAGTCGCCAGTGCACCATTAGAGGAACCTTATAACTCAGCTAACCAACGAACCAAGCTGGCTTTTCAAAAGGCTACTCGAGTATAGATCATATTCTCATCCCCAATAAAATGATGGACAAATGCGCAGAATATTACCGATAGCCATAACGCATTCGTAGATTACGAGAAAGCATTTGACTCAGTCGAAAGTGCAGCAGTCTTGCAGGCATTACGTAACCAGGGTGTAGTAGAGACATCTCCAAATGTCCTGAAAAATATCTACAGCGGCTGTAGAGCGACCATGGTCCTCCACACGGAAGAGGATAACATCCCATTCAAGAAGGGTGTCAGGCAAGGCGATACTTGTCAGAGAGGGGGACAATAGTTTTGGGAGCGCTAGAGGACAGAAGTTAATGGAGAATACCTTAGTAATCTGCGATTTGCGGGTGACATTGCCTTGTTAAATAACTCAGGTAACGAATTTCAAAGCCTGGTGTAATGTACAACTTTTGAGAAGGGAACAACAGATACGGTAGGCAGCGAAGCATCAAAAAAGTTAATGGAATACATCACCCACCTCGGACCGGTATACTAACTGCAGAGCTAGGCTACGAGAGGTAAATAGCAAGAAGAATAAGAATGCGGTGGAGTGCAATTGGCAGGTACTCTAAGGCCATGGCTAGTAGATTGCTTGGCTTTTCAAACAAGAGAGCACATAATAGCTGCATCGTTCCAGTAGTAGCCTATAGGATGGAAACTCGGGGGCTAAGGAAAAGGCTTGAAATTAAATTGACGATAGCACAGGCAGCTACGGAAAGGAAAATGATGAGTTAACACTCAGGGCCAGGAAGAGAGCAGAGTGAGTCAGGGAACAAACGCGAGTTTATGATATCCTAGATGAAGTGGAGAGGAAGAAATGGGCATGGGCAGAGCATGGGACGCGAAGGGAAGACAACCGATGGTCCCTTAGGGTAACCGAGTGGATTCCAAGGCGGGGTAAGGGTAGCAGGAGGCGGCAGATAGTCAGGTGCGAGGATGAGATTCGGAAGTATGCGGGGGTAAGGTGGCCGCAAGTGGCACAGTGCGGGTTGATTGGAGGGATCTGGGAGATGCCTTTGTCCTGTAGCGGACGAAGTTAGGTGGATGATGATGATGATGATATCCAATAGTTATCCAGCGGTCGTACGTGAAAAATTGTTATTATGGGAGCTATCCTCTCACGGCAGGTAGTTCACATTGCTAGATCAAGTACATCAATGCCAGCTTAACTATTAAACTTCGAGGATGTGTGGGATGGTATGTAATCCAGTAATACATAGGGTTTAGTGCTATTTCAGACTAAAGCGCCCGTTTCTTTCCGTAGTAGCTCATTGGCTACTGCGAGTTGGTGGTTGGGAATTCGGCGCAAGCAGCCGCATTTACATCGAGGCGAAATGAAAAAAACGCTCGTGCACTGGGATTTCGGTGAATGTTAGCGAACCGCGGATCGCTAAAAGCAAGTTGAAGCCCACCATCACTACGCGCGCTTCACTAGTAGATAATATAGCGTTGGCACATAAAAATCAATCAATCAATCAATCAATCAATCAATCAATCAATCAACCAACCAACCAACCAACCAACCAACCAACCAACCAACCAACCAACCAACCAACCAACCAACCAACCAACCAACCAACCAACCAACCAACCAACCAACCAACCAACCAACCGCGATGGATCGATTGGTCAATCAATCAGAGAGCTACAAAATGTTCTGTCGCGCTGACCTCGAAACATGCAAGATATGGTCTGAGCTTTCAACAGAAAAAAAAACTTGAACACCTATGTTCACCTTAGTAGTATCGAGCGGTAGCGTTAAACGGTCCCTACGGTTGCTTGGCGGTTCCATGACTCACCCATTCACAGATATCACCACGCAAGTTTCCATCACATACCACTTTATTGTAGATAATCGCCCATATCAGTTGATGGTGCTAATTACTGATCCTAATTAACGAAGTAGTCCTGTAACGTAATTCGCCTACAGTGCGTATGTGAGGTGCTCGTAATGAGACCTCCATGTGTCCCACTGAAAGAAGTGGTGTAGAGGTAGCGGGCCCGGATCCCGACCCAAAGGGCAAAAGTTAGATTCCGCTTCACGAAAGAAGCGCTTACAGAGCTCGCAGAAGCAGTCCAGACATCACAGCTAGTGAGACTCACCACAACACATGCGGAAAGAGCCACACTAGCCAAAGTCGGACTCCAAACAGACAGGGGAGCTAGACAGAGGGAGGATATCGACATAGATATTAGGAGCAATCTCAGGATTCCCCCCTTACCCAAGAACATGCACCCAGAAATAAACAAGGAAAGAAGACAAAAGCGGGCAGGGGTGATAGAACGCATCTACGGTGACAAGCCTCAGGAGGAGGTCGCCTACGTAGACGCAGCGGGCGATAGACATAGTCAGTACACGACCGTCGCGGTAGTGAACGGAGCGGGTAGCCCCATCACGGTCGCAACTATCCTAGGGACGAACACCGAGACGGCGGAGGAGGTCGCAATAGCACTAGCTTGCGTCGGTTCCAAAGCTAAATACGTCATAAGCGACAGCAAAACTGCAGTCCAAAATTTTAGTGGAGTGAGAGTCTCTCCCCTCGCCGCCAAAATTTTAAGACAAGAGACATTGAATAGAACAATCAATATAATCTGGACCCCCGCGCACGAATCTGTCCGTGGCAACGAGGCGGCCCACGAGGTAGCTCGAGATCTCTACCACCGAGCTGCACAAGACGGGCCACCGTTCGCAGATCACGGGAGAGAAGGGAGACTAATCTCCTGTCAGGAAGTTACAGAATATTATAGGCAACATCGCAGGTACTTTCCCCCACCTAGCAAAGCACTCAACAATCAACAGGCGGTGGCATGGAGGCGTCCACAAACAGATGTCCACCCACACCCAATTCTAAGCAAACATATCATTCCAGAAATAGAGGACGATAAATGCAAGAAGTGCGGGGCGAGAGGGACCCTCTACCACATAATATGGGAGTGTAGCCAATCCCCAGGCAGGGCAAAGAACATTCATAGTAGAGACGCCTGGGAGACCTTGCTCTGGAGCACGGACCCTGAGCTCCAGCTCACCGCCGTCCGACTGGCTGAAGAGGCCGCCGGGATACAAGAGATCCTGGCCAGCATCTGACGCGACTATCCCATGCGGCCGGATCTCTCCTGATCCTCCTCCCTCAACTGAGGGTATGGGACAGGGGAGGTCTGGATGAGGTGGTCTCACTCTGTTGGACAATAAAGATTTTTTCACTCACTTCACTCGATTTCACTTGACCTCCTTTTCGCTGTTGCGAGAAACTGCTTTCCTACATCACTACCCACTCGACCAATCGGGTGTTTCTAGTCACGCCGACGCCGGGCTTTCTGCCGAACAGGACACAACCTTGTGCTCAGTAGCTGATGGCAGCAGCCACTGAGCCACCACGGTGGATGCTGGTTCGACAAAAGAAACAGGCCTGGCGGTTACGTTGAATATCCCGCTAGGGCAATGCTTGTCGTTCAATGCGTGCTTTTAAAACCGGAATGGCACGCCATTACAGCTGAAGCCACGCAGTTGCTTGCATAGCAAAATTTGGTTGTCAATGCACGGCACTATGTATCAAAAATGCGAGCTCTTAATGACGTAAACGGCGTTCACGAATTATATGTTCCGGAGGCGCAAGCGCTTTTACCACGTTTATTCAACATGTTTTAAACCCGGTAGTTTGGAAGCATGCAGTTTATGTTGTCAGGTGGAAAAATGGAACGTCCTAGTATTAGCGTTAATAGGCTCCTGTCATTCGGCGCCCATATGCCCTTTTCTAGAAAAAAAGAATTTTCCCAGCGACGAAATTTTCAAATTGTGGTTGGTATCCTCATTTGAAAGCACCCAGAGACAGAAGGAGAGAAGTCTGGGTCA
>NC_135497.1:303442545-303517545 GCF_052857255.1 Amblyomma americanum | reverse complement strand
TCGGTACTTGTGGAGTACGTGCGCGTGGACCTGATTTGTTAATAAACATGCAGTATCTCTTAAAATTTGTTTGAAGTCGTCAGAGGAAAAATAAAATGAACGTAGAGGAAATAGCAAATAGCACATGGGAAATAGCAATGAAACGAAGCTATTTGCTTCGTTTCGCTGCTCAGGATAGCCTCCTTGGTCGCAGCGCAGACAGCTTGAAAGTAGAGTACTTGACATTCAAAACTATTTCTTTCGAGCGTTCGTAGAAAGCTATATGAGTAAGTGGTGTATTGAGGTAGACGTTTGGGCAAGTTCATGGCGATAAATCATGACAAAGTGTGCGCTGTTTCTGTCATGGTGTATTAAGGATCTGCGGTCATAGAAAGCCATATGAGGCTCTAGACCACCGCTCTCAAACACGCGGCGCCTGGTTTCAGGGAAGCATCAAAAATTTACAAAAATAGGCTTTTTTGAGTAAAAATTATGGCGTTTGCGGCATAGTATTACCGCTGTTGACGGACAGCGGAAAGTCGCTGAATTGTCTTATGTTGAATTCCAATGGCAGGTCCGGATCAAGTTTTTCTGCTCTGTAGGGGGCAATCGTATTCCAATGGCAAAATGGGAGAGCGAGTTGTCTGTTCCAATGGCAGATCGGGATCAGATGTCGATCCCGGATCTCTCCGTGGAGCAGCGATATTTGCTCCGCCGAAATCGGCAGATTTGACGGGAACCCCGCGTGACGTTTTTCTTTCCCCTGCGTCTGCTTCCGGTAACGACCGGCTGCTTCCATCCTGTCGTCGCTACGCGGTGATCCGGGCAGCATACAAAGAACATTTTTACCTTTACTTTTTTTTTTGATCGAATTCTCCCAAATGTAAATATTTTTGGTTTTGTGCGCGTCCGCACAAATTTAAAAAAATTTGTTTTAACAGGATATCAATTTTTTGTGACCGCTTTTGACACCAAAACCGTTGACCTGTGAACCTCCCGCGCTTTCTGACATCAAACGACGCGTACTCGCTAGGCCTAGCAGCTCTGTAAATAAGGAAGCAATCTGAAAATTTGGTGCGTTTTATCACTAGCATTTTGTGGCGTGGGCATCCCCACACAAAGCGAAAGCTTCGTGCGCCTTTTGTTTGAAGTGAACGTGCGAGACATAAGACAGTTTTAGTTGACCGGAGCGACGGTCCCGTTCCGCTCACGGTAGCACGGTAAGCGGTAGCGGAGCGCTGAGACCGAAATCGCTTTTAGTTGCGCGTGAAACGAATTTCCCTTAGCGGAGGAGACTCGTAGCGCCCTCTGTGCAACTCAACTGGAAGCACTACATTTGATAAACTATATAGTGTCATTGTTTCTTTTTATACTGTAAAACATACTCTATATTGTACCGTTTTATATGCAGCTGAAAATAATTCAGGCAGCAGAAATGTTTTTTTAACATATATTGATGCACTTCGACAGGTCGGGTCTTCTCGATATCCAAAGCAAGCCAACAGCTGCCCTAGCCAAGACTGTACAAGTTTTTCCCGACGTTGATGTTGATTTCACGAGCCTCTGTACCTATGTACGTACATCTTCTACATTTGCTACATCTACAAAGACGATGTCAAAGCCGAATTAGCACCGCTGGCGGAAGTAGACGACGATGAACTCTGCGTGCTTGCCTAGCTGGGGCAGCCATCTTGCTCCGCTGCCGGGGAACGTCTCGCTAGGCTCGCTCCGCTAGGGTCGTCAGCGAGCGGAACGGGAGGTGCGCTCCGGTATCCCGCTTAGGGCCAAACGGGCTGCGCATGCGCAGATGTGTTCCCGCTGGGCTGCCTGAGCGGAGCGGGACGCCGCTCCGGTCAACTAAAACTGTCTTATAGTGGCGGCAAGGACGAATCGCTGGTGAAGCGAGAGGCCGCGCTTTGACAGGCGCCGCCATGTTGCCTGACGGCGTGGAGCTATTTTTGCGCTGAAGTGCCCCTGCGGTAGTGCACACATTTAATTGACGAAATGTGAGGTAGCGATCTCCGCCGGAACTAAGTGCTCCGTTTGTGATCCGGCTGAGCGCTCCCGATCTGCCATTGGAATTCAGCATTAACTAGTCAGCTGGTTAACTAATTTCTGATAACTAACTTTTTAACTACCACAGATAGGCAACTGGAGATTTGTAGCCGGTCATTAGTAACAGCCATGTTTGTTTATAGAATTTAGAAAACGCGATTACCCTCGTCGCTTTCGCTCGACAAAATTTGGCTGCATCGTGAGAAAATACATGCGCTTTCGAAAGCATGCACGCAAAGCAACCAATCCAGTACACGTAACTAGTCGAAAAGGCCAAGGTTTGTAGGACAACAGCGCGAAGGGTAATCGCATTTTCGAAATTCTACAAACTGATATGACTGTTACTAATGGCCAGCTACAAATCTCTGATTGCAACTAGTCGCCTAACTCTAGTACTTAAAAAGTTAATTATTAAAATTTAGTTAACCAGCTTGCTACTTAAGACGATTCTCTGTTTTCTGGTGTCCACCACGATTGGTAATACTTTGCAGCAAAAGCCATAATTTTACCCCTAAAAAGCAAATGTTTAAAATTTTTTTAAAGTAAGCTGTAAAAGCTGTTATATATGCGGCTAGGAAGGGCTAGGAAGGTGGAGGTTCTGGCGGGTGGTGGTGGCTGCTGCCTTCTGGAGGGTGGATGGGGATGGAGGGTAGGTAAGGGTGGGCGGTAGGACGAGGCTCGTATGTGGGAGATGCATTTCTACAGGCGGGTGCCGAAAGTGGACCCAACAGAGGGTGCTTCCCGAGTGTGGAGGGCTCACAAATATGCGCACACCACACACAGACCACACATTTTTTTCCGAGAGGAACATGCTGCTAACGAAGGGGAAGGAGGAAGCTTGGTGGTCAGATGTGGACCCGCCAGAGGGTGGCGGATTCGTTCACACACACACACACACACACACACACACACACACACACACACACACACACACACACACACACACACACACACACACACACACACACACACACACACACACACACACACACACACACACACACACACACACACACACACACACACACACACACACACACACACACACACACACACACACACACACACACACACACACACACACACACACACACACACACACACACACACACACACACACACACACACACACACACACACACACACACACACACACACACACACACACACACACACACACACACACACACACACACACACACACACACACACACACACACACACACACACACACACACACACACACACACACACACACACACACACACACACACACACACACACACACACACACACACACACACACACACACACACACACACACACACACACACACACACACACACACACACACACACACACACACACACACACACACACACACACACACACACACACACACACACACACACACACACACACACACACACACACACACACACACACACACACACACACACACACACACACACACACACACACACACACACACACACACACACACACACACACACACACACACACAGGCTTTTCGTCAAAGGAGGACAATGTCTCTAAGGAAGGGAAAAAATTCCCATCAGTCTGTGCAGTGCATCGGAAGATTACCTGTCACACCACGTAGAGCGGAATATTTCAAGTGTCAAAATACGATGAAGGTGTCTGTTAACATCCAATCACATCTGCTGAGTGCCTACGCGACATCTCGAAAAATGCAACTCGATTGGTTTATTCTACCTGGCTTGGGAGGGGGATAAATGGAAACGTCCAGCTGCGACGAACAAAATAAGAAATAAAAAGAAGCGAAAGTGAGTATCCTGTTTCGAAATATGACAGCCAAAAAGGTGCTGTTGAAATACCCGTTTCGGCCACAGCGAGACGCGCGGCAAGGTTAAGTAATGTAGACGAAGCGAAAAAAAAGCAAACATCGAGACAGATGACGTCCTCTGCAGTGACACCGCAGCCGTTCTGCGGACAGAAAGCTCCAAATATAACGCGGAGTTCTATACTTTCTCCAGTCCAAGTAATTTTTTCTAGTTGGTGCTTCCTTTGTCGGATCTTTTTCATCGCCGACTCTCGCTGTATGACAAGGTCGCTGTTGGAGTCACCTGAGATGTGTACATGCTATTCTGTACGCCCGGCTTTTGATGCCTATTGGTTGCAAAGGCGCGCGGCCCCTTCGTAATCCGACTCCTCGACGAGAGTTCCTTTCGGGGCTCACCGTAAAACCTGGCGCAGCATAGAGACTGACGGGCTGCTCTGCACTTCACTCGGAGGAGGAAGGCCGCCCGATCAGTAGACGGCGCAGAAACGAGGTTTATCGAGCAATTGAAGGCACGAATGAAGAAATCAGAAGAAAAACTTATTTGCTGCGTTAATTGATTTGAAAAGTTTTACGGAATAAGGAAGAAAACGAAGCAAAAGGTGAGAGGGGGTGTGCGTCAGATGACCAGAACTGAGCGGTCCATCGGTCGACGTGAGTGAAAGTTTGCTGCGTCGTTTGAAATAATGCGCTGAACTTTAGCAGTAGCCCCTATGTCGCAGGAGCAAGAGAAGTTCCTTAGAAACTGCACTGAGAACATTCGGCTACAGTGGGACTTTAGTGCAGCAGTACCGCGCGACTGGCGGGGAATCGAAGAATTAGGAGCTTGGTACAAAAACGTTGCGTAACTTTTAGGGTTTGCAGCTGTCGGAACAAATTTTCCTTTTACTGCAGATAAAGACGCACAGTAAGTTGCTTTGAGGATATGTAGGAACAGAAGGGGGTAATTAGAGGACTGGGTAAGGATTGCCCCGACGGGGTGTTTTTCGGCGTCCGTAACTATTCAGCAATAGCCGGCCTTGCTAGTCTCGGTGCGAAGGAGGGAGCAGCGAGTAGCTTTGAGAGTGAATAATGAACTACATACACGAATTCGCAGATAGTTAGATTTAGTCGCTTCAGATAGTATCAGGAAGCCAGCAAACGTACAGTGACATCTCACAAGGAAGCAAAAAGGGAAGATGAACAACCATTCTGGTATGACAGCGGAAAATGTTCTAGAGCAGACAAGAGGAAAGTTTTCTCGAATAGTCATAAGAAACATTTACTGTTTTTCTGCAGTCTAATAGTTTTTGATGTGTAAATCGCAACTTAGACCACAATGACACATTTCCCATGTATACAGCGAAAATATTAAATTTCATATGCTTGCTTGCTTTTTTTATCCTTTCCCAACATGCACAAGGTAGCCTAAAACGCGTATACCTTGAGTAACTGCCAATAAATATCTCTTTACTTTGATGCCGGCAACATGATCATGTTCTCTTGAAACCATGCTGTGAAGAACAAGGCTTATTTTCTGCATAATTATGCCGACCCTAAAATGTACCGCCATTCCGCAACAAACGCATGTGCAGTGAGGACAAGCCTGACTTGATGGCCGACCGTCGTTTACCTGCAGTATTTCCCCACCGAAATGCTACTTTAAATACCTAACAACACAAACTGGCATTCGTAGGTGATCTCACATAATCAGGAGTACATTTCAATGGCACGGTGGGCAAGTAGAAATGCGGGATAGCGTTTTGAACTTCCAGCATTTCATCGCCTCTGCCCTTGCACACATTGCACAAATTTAAAAGTACCTAAGAACTGATGAGTAAAAATACTACGTCAGCATAAATAAACGCATCCTTACTCAAGCACATGAATGAATTTGATTACATCTGCAATTACTCTAGATTTTTCGGCGCAGCTGCATTTGCTTAATGTATAGGTTTTTTCACTGGCAGGCTTTGCTTTAGCAGTGACTGATGCTATAGTATCCTTTCTGTGACACTTTCAATTGATTTTGAGGAACAGATTGGAAAATGTGATCTGTGCAATACTGAGGATGCCACATTCTCCTTCTCGCAAGAACAAGACAATGAGGATGTTGCTACTTCGTGTAGCCTATGTGTTACGCTGGGATTTATATGGTTGAATGAATGAATGAGCTGTTTATTTAGAAAGGGAGGCTCAAGGCTGTTTGTTGGGGAATTCGGCTGTTAAGGAAGGGAAAATTAGGGGTGTACTGATACATGAAGGGACGGCATGCGTGGTCTAGCCACGGTTTACACTGCTTTGTAGAGGCCACTTCTCTTAGCATATTTGCCAATATCTTCCAAGATGCCGTTCGCTCCAGCTCTGGTCAATGCATGAAATTCCTCGTTATCGGTGGGAAAACCATGCTTGGCGATGAGGTCGTCGCGTCCCTTGTGGAAATCTGATCAATGCGAAACTAGGTGGTACAGGTCAGCACGACATGTACAGCCACAGTACGAGCACTCTATAACGTCAATATTGCCTCCTTGATGCCAGCGAAGGCCGGTAAGCCATTTACGGATGACGTTTGGCGTGTAAGCGGCATCGGCGATCATCTTATTAATGAAGATCTGCTCATGCCATGTGATAGCAGCTGAGGTATCAAGGTAACCCGGTGGTGTAACAGCCGTAAGTCGTGCACGGCTCCTCTGTTTGGCACGCCCTAGTCTGCACGTTGGTTGAAATTTCACCTGCTGCAATGAAAAAGAAATCAATCATCACTGCTTTTTTTCAAGCAGCGGTGTAATACGCTACCGAATAGCATATTGTTCTTGGTGAAATAGGATAATTTCAGAAAGATCATTAGCATCAGGCTTGAACAGGAAGGATTTTCAGGAATGTGTTACAGTACGCTCCAGCACATGTAGGATAGTGTGCTTATCTGCAATTATGCACAACGTTTCTTAGGGAGATCATTCCACGCCAGATGACCGACCAAGACTTTGCGCTCGACCATTCCAGACTTCTGGACCGCCGCGCTTGCCAATTTTTTATGGCACTCGGCTACTGACCCGAGAAACGGGGGTTCGATCCTGCATGCCGTGGCGTTTGAATTTCGATGGAGGCGAAATTCTAGAGGCCATTGTATTGTGCGATGTCATTTTCACGTTAAAGAACCCCACATTGCCAAAATTTCCGGAGCCCTTCACTACGACGTCCCTCATAGCCTAGTCTACGTCTTCGATTTGCGCATTTTGATTCCAGAAGCTACCAACGGCGTGGCAATACTGCAAGCTCAGCGCCTAGGGAGGACAAAGTGAGTCAAGCTGACTTTCTAAGGGGACGGCCGGCATTCTAACGTACGTGAAGGATGGGCAGCTCGATGCGTCGTTAGGCCTTTCGTCCCGAAGGCTCCCCAGTGTCAGACATGCATGAATATCGGGTGCAATTTAGTGTGCAAATTATCCACCGTGTGTCCACGGTGATCTCAGCCACACAGCAGTGATTCTTTCCGCGCAAGAGTCCTAAAGCGCGCCATCTGCTGTGGTCCTAATGACGCTACCTCAAAAAATTGCCCCGCCTGAAAAAGGAACGGGCGATACTTAAACAAATTACAACAGACCATTCCTCTATGTAGTGGCCGCGCTAAGGTGCGATGACGTCGTCACCCTCGTCGAAGGTTTTCTAAGAATGCAGTGGCTATTGGGAAGGATGGTCCAGACATTCCTGCAACTTGTCCTCTCCCTCCTCATGCCGATCTGAAGGACGGGAGCCGCATGACTGGCGAAGCAAATGCAGTTGTCGCAGATGTGCTTTGGCCATCCCTACTGGAGTTATGCAGACACCCGCAGTGACCAAGCAGGCACTGTGCACCCAAAGTCAAGAGCTTAGTACTAATCCAAGGCTCAATTACTGTCCAAGGCCAAGGCCTGCAAGTGACTCGGCCATCGCTAGCGACGCACTGCGCACCCTCAGCGACGGAGCAGACACCGCGCACGCAGGGTCCTGAGCCTACGTCTGGTCGGGCACTAGGCCAGGAACCGTGCCACGTCGAAGACAAGCAAATTATTGCAGTCCTGAAGAACCTTACGAACCCCAGCTGCACGACATGCACTGCAGGTGCTGGATGTGTTAAGTCCGCTTCTTGCAGCTCTTCAGTAGCGGGAACAATGGCTTCTCCTGCCTCATCATTCCTAGAAGACAGGACATCTCCCTTCATCATCCACATTATCAACCGTAGCGGCAAGCAGCCTTGCTTCACTGTGGAACGTTTGCGCTGTGTGCCTGCCCTGTGTCGGGCGATCAAGAACGGGCGCTGTGTTGTACAAAACTCGAAGCGTACGGGAGCCCCTCAAGGTGTGCAGGCCTCTGTTACGACGGCCTGTGACTTTCAGCGCACCTGTCATTGCTTCCTGTGCTTGCTCCGGACCACATTTCTTTATTTCCTATCCTACTTTTACGACTCCCCCCCGCCATTGCTCTCCATTGTGCAGGGTAGCCAAGCGGAACTCCCTTCTGGCTAACCTCCCTGCCTTTCCTCTACCATCACTTTGTCTCTCCCGGTATTGCATACCGGCCCACCCGTTTAGCGTATGAAGCAAGGTCCACGGGGAAACCTTTTTAAGCATAGATTTTCTAGAAATTGCCTAGAGGGAAAGTGTCGCCACCATCTATGCGAGTTTCTTAAGGGCACATTTCACCCACTGTGGTAATGCCGGGAAGACAGACATCTTAATTGGTTTGGGTAATGTTAGCCCTAAAACATAACTACGACTGCAAAAATGCAAATTTTCGCAAAAAAATATCGCAAGGAAACGTTGCTTTACAATCAATGTGTCCTGTTATGAAATATGCTTTGCGTTCATTGCAATAAATGCGCAGAAAAGCGGATAGGTGTAAAACGAGCACCGAATTTGCCCATGGTTAGAGAGGGCTTTCTGTTTATATCGCCAAATAAAGCTAACTGTCTAAAAATTTTTTTTAGTTTAACAGACACACTTTTCACAACGAATATTCTTTTTAAAAAATTGTTAGCCCTTCAGGCACTACGCTTTAAGTAAACGTTTTCCGCACTGTGAAAAATAGAAACGTTTTATTGGTGTCGTCTGGTATTGCGCGTTCGCGTGCCATGTTCGTACATAGGCTACGGTTCGTGCAATGAGAAATTTGCCTGAACCATAGGGAAAGAAATTTCATAACGAGCTCTTATAGGAACCACTTGGCTGTAGCGCACCAATCGGCTGGAGGATTAACTGGGAACAACTTGTAGTTTCCGTTTTGGAGCGCGCTGTTTGAATGCTAGCGTGCGCTGCGCCCTGCGGCACCCGGCTAGACGCATTATTTCTGTCCTGTACGGTTTCCTGTTGTTTTTCTATTTATTTTCGGTCTAGGAAAATGAAAATAATTTAGAATCCGAATGCTCAATTTACCGGCCATCAACCCAGCCGCGCCTCAGCCTTTGTCATATAGTGGCATTTCAGAAAAGACACAAGGTGCTTTGTGAACTTTTATTTTGCTCCATGTAAACAAAAAAAAAACAATACGGTTGGCGTCGCCATTTGGCACATCATTAAGCTTGTTCCGGGCTTGCAATGCGTCAATTGTTGCGACATCACGGCACACAGCCCTGACCGCTCCCACTGCGGCATCATCAGTTGAAAAACACAAATTACGAGCAGGTGTCATTCTGATAAACCTTGCACCTAAACTGTGCGGACAGGCGAAACACGCGAAAGCGTCGAAGCGACGAAATTACGGACTCGGACAACACGCTTTTACGAACCTCGCATGGGGAACATTGATGCACCATATACAATACGACAGGACGAAGACATCTCTCAACGATTTTGAAGAATTTCTCCATTCCCGGACGTTTTTCTCTGCCCCCTAAAAGCTGGATGGAGAGCCGACTATGGGTTTGTTCCGCAAAAATATTCGATACACGAGCGGCCACAATACGCACTCCCAGCGAGACGATCACAAAATAGCTCCTGGGAAGACTGAGAAAAAATGCGGGGGTTGAATGAGTGCTTTCAATAGCGCAGGGGACGGAATTTTCGACGTACAAGTTCCTGGTTTTAGAGCTTTAATTCCTTCACGTTATCTTTTCTTCGGCCGTCTTGAAAAGCGCATTCCACTGCTGTCACAGGACGTTTGCCTTCGACACGTTTGCCCGTATTTTTCACGCTGACCACATTTTACCCCAACGTTAACAAATGAATCGAAATAAATTATGTATTACTCGGGCCATAAGAAACAGCGCATGCCCGTAAGAGTCAAAGCAAAACTACCTGCGTCGAAACAGCAGGCGCGCCGCCATGGGGCACCTTCGCTAACTGCGGAGTTTCTGACACGACCGGCAGGGCCGGCTGCTTGCAATGCAGCGTGAAGTTTGACAAAAAATCTTTTCTCTTTTTACCCTGCCACTGTCTCAAACCATATAAAACGCCGCGTCCCCGTTTAAGCATCCGTGCGAAACCACTTCGTCGCGACAGCTGTCGGGCAGTAGCTAACTCATAGTTCGTTACACCGGCCGGCTCGGCCGGCGCAATCAGCTAAACTGCTTGAAATGCAGCGCAGTTTGGCAACGACAAAGCATTTCAGACCTCGCCACTGTCAGAAACCGCAGGAGTGCCACGAACTGCGCCACAACAGCCCGTAGGCCACAATGCGTGCGCGACGCCTTCACGAACTGCGCGATTCAAGACTCCGGCCGGCGTGCTTAGCCTATACTACCTGGAACGCAGCTCAGTTCGGCAAAAAAAAAAAAGACAGTTCTCACCTTGCCGTCGTCAGGAACCGCAGGAGTTCCGCGTCGAAGACCGATAGAGACGCAAAAGCAGTCTGCGCGCACTAACGAAAGACGGCGCGCGCTCACACGCACAGATGAGCGTGACTTAGCTTCATTCTCCCCTCGTCTGTCCCGTCGCCTGCGCGGCTACGCTGGTGGCGCCACTAAACGCAGGGCGGATAAACTCAGCCGTGACGCATTTCCTGGGGCCAGTTTTGCGCCGAGTGTCCATTCTTTATGAAATGTCTTCCTCTATGCTTGAACCTTGACCCTTCTATGAGAAGGTTGTTTGTACGTGCTAAGTGCCGGCTCTAACCACGTCCGGGCGCTGCGCTTGCAGATTTTGAGAAGTAAAACGTGGATTAGGAAGCGGAAGCCTGTCCTACCACAAGTAAGTGAGGGCCTTGAGTATGCTGACAAGGGAAACGTGTGGGTACTTCTGTGAATTAATTGGTGAAGTGGAAGTATTTTCTGTATACAATGCGCGGCCCCCGAAAGGCTTCGAGATGTAGCCCATACAATTCTCGACGAGTATGGTTAACATAAGTGGCGCATGTCGAACCGCTCTGCGCTTCTAAAAGACCAGTGTCTCTGACGTTCTTACGCGAAATTCGCAGAGTGGTCACAGTAGGAGGCTGTTGAGTTCTAAATTAAAAAAAAAAACCTTTGTCCGCTTGCAAACCGCGCTGGTATCAGAGTTGTGTTTTCAACACCAAACAAGCTGAACGGCCTTTGCCGAAAAGTGAACCAGAAAGAAAGAATACGTCATGCGTCAAAAAACATGAAACCCGCTTTGTTGACTGCAAGAATGCAATCGTTGAAGGAATTCCGCTAACCTGTGGCCGCACGCACGTCGGTCAGACAGGCCGTTGCCTCGATGGCCGGCTATGGGAACACACAAATTCAATAAGGACTGAAACATTTAGTAGTTTGCCGTTATACTGCAAGAACTGCAAGAGCTGTAGACCGAAGCTGGAGGAAACGCGCGTTTTACGAAGGTATAAAGAGAAAGGAGCGAGAGAAATCTTCGAGGCATTCATCATCGACCACCACAAATCATCATTGAAACCGAAACTGAACAACCAAGAAATCTAATCCGTATCACAGTCCAGAAGCCACCAGACGTCAATGCCTCGGGCTTCCTTGCTGGATGAAGTGTGAGGCCGCCAGCTTTCCCTAAACAGAGCGTTTCACCTTAGACTTTATACAATTTTTAAAAATAGGATTTTTGTGTTAGAAGGGCGCTTTTTCGGCATAGCATTTTCAGCAGGGTACTACACCGAATACAGCTAAGACCTGCTAACTAGAAGGCTGGTTAACAATATTGAGTGGGTAACTTTAACGCTAATTGTTAGGCGCTTTCATTATTGAGATGCCTGTAACATACCTTAAGCAATATTCCTATAAGTTTTTAGAATTTCGAAAACGTGGTTACCCTCGGCGCTGTGGCCCAACGAGCTTTTTCTACATCGCGCCAAAATACACCAGCTTTCGAGAAGCTTGCTGGCAAAGCAACCTCTCCAGGGCAAGTAACTCGTCGAAATGGCCAAAATTTGTTTGGCCACATGGCCGAGGGTAACCACGTTTTCGAAATTCTAGAAACTGATATGGATATTACTTAAGGTATGTTACACGCATCTCAATAATTAAAGCGCCTAACAATTAGAGTTAAAAAGTTGCGACATAGTTGCAAAAGTTGCATAGTTGAAACTTTCATATTAGTTAACCAGCCGGATAGCTGTTGCGTCTTAGTCGCATTCTGATGCACTACGGCGCTGAAAAAAGTGGTCTTCTGACTCAAAAAAGCCTATCTTTAAAAACTGTGTAAAATCGTAGATGAAACACCCTGTATAGGTAATAGTAAGCAACGGTACGTTTTAAGGTGCCGGGAGGCAGCGGCGGCAGTCTAGCTTTGCTGCTTTGTACAATTGTAGCATTGCTTTTTTGCCAGTGTCTGCGTACAACGGGGGTCATCTGTGTCCAACATTTTCGCTTTTTGTTGTGTTTGCTGTGGTAAAGCTCGTAGTGACAGGAAGGTGCATCGATTTCTGTCAGCGTCAAATGAAAAGAGAGCAAAACAATTGAATCGCTCAAAGCATGACGGGTTCTAAGTTGAAGTAAACTGAACTGTTACTTTTCTCTTCTAGGTCTCGATAAAAGCTCTTTTTAAGTGGTAACGAAACCGCTTTGAATTGCCTATTAAGGTGCTTATACTTCTGCATTTTCGCGCTCGCGTTTCAGTTATTCTTTTCGCGTTTCTTTTGACGTTGATGGTGCATACATTGCTTGTCCGTGAGTGTTACCTTTTTATTGTCTGACTGCGCTTTATAGGTAGACGCTACGGTCATATCCTTTTTCTGTCCTCAGGATCTACATTTAAAGATTCTACGGCCGCTGAATAGAGGGTCACTTTCCTACCATTCGAGATTTTTTTTGTTTACTTGCCGACGCTTCTAAGTGTGTAATTGTGAGTTAACAGAGCACGGTTTCGATGCAACACAACTTATATTGGTATTACGCATTGTGCCTTTGCTGACATCCCACTTATAGAGCTGTAGCATTCACTTCAATCACCATTCTATTAGGAGGATGCCCCTAGAAACAAGCCATAACATGTCTTTACACGACACGCGACAAAATACAGGCCATTGACGAAGGAGACAGAACGATGTTTAGACAAGTCGGCAAAGAATTAATCCCCGTCATCACCGTCAATTATAAGATGACTTAACTTCAGAGTTAAAATTCCTGTCAGGTTAAAAGTTACGGTGTCCATCATTTGCCGACTTGATTGAGCACCGTTCTGTCTCCGTTGTCTTTCTTGTTGTGTTTTGTCCTCTAATAAAAAAATACTAAAAATTCGCGCCACTTATAAGTCGCTATGACGTCCCGCTTTATTTTTATTTGTTACTCGAAAACAGCACCTCTCCCAGGTGGCGGCCCGAAACTCGTCCCTCGCTATGTCCTCACACTGGTGCTCTATGGATCTTTCGCTTCCAGTTGATCAACCTTGGTTAGAGCACAACACAAACAGACACGGCAAAAAAAAAATGAAATGCACACGCGAGCGCTTCCTTTATTTTGTCCGTATCCCTTTCCGCCGAATTCTAGCTATGAAGCATTCTGCGGGTGCAGTGTTGACTAATGACGAGGTCAGTTATTGCGCTGCATAAAAACTTAATACCTGTTAACACGAGAAGGCACGCAGAAACGCTGGTTTGTTTTCAAGTTTCGCGAAATCATTCGCTATTATGAAAGCTTGTGCACAATCAAGTCAAATACCGCAGCGAAGCGTGCGGGAAGAATGTGTGAGACTAATAAGATGAAAGCCCCGTCCACTTTGCGCAGCTAGCTCACCAAAAGCACTAAAAAACTCAGCGCCTCTATTAGAAACATGTTGCCTCATCAGAGCTTAGCACGGGGCATCAAAATTATACCATCCGGTCTCGCGGCCTTTCTAGCGAGCAGCGGTTAAAAGGTCTCCCACAATACACGTCCGACCAAACTGCAGGCCTGAATCCCTCTTTTCCCTTGAAACACTGCCACGCGTGCGCTGAGAGGTCTCGTAATCGGAACACGATCGGAGTCAAAAATCGCACCACGGCTTTAGCTCCGTCACACTCGCCGCCACTCAATTTTACCGCTTTGAATCTCGGTGCAAAGGCCGTAAACGTGAACTGCGCGAGAGTAGCGGTAGGAACGTGCTGCGCCTCTACCGCTACTCTCGCGCAACGCTCGTCGCTTATCCCGTTATATCTCTCCACGTAAGGGGCTCGCGGCATTCGCTGTTTTAACGCCAGCCACGCGTCGGCGCGGTTGCATGCGGAGCGAGACGACCAAACACAAATAGAAAAAACGGAACATCGACGCCGGCAGCACTACCACCCTGGGGTCGTCTCGGTGAGAGCCAGCTCCTAAAGCCAGTGTCGTGACGCATCTGGCCCGCAATACACGCCGCCCGCAGTATCGTCTCCCCGCATCTGACTCCTGAGGCCGTCATTATTTCATCATCCATCACGCCATTCCCGTGTCGGCAGCTCATCGGCGCGCAGCATTCACGTCCAGTCCATGCGTTTTTCTCTTCGCGCGCACCGAATGCACGCGGAGCCGGTACCGTGCGCAGTTGCAGGAAATCGCGTGCGATGGACTCTTCGCACAGTTTGAGCTGTTGCGAAAGAAGGAGCGCCGCTGCGGGGGGGGGAGTGTGGTGGGGGCGTCACGGATCGCGCTCGCGTCGCGGGAATCTGTTTGCCCCCGTTGGCTTCGTTCGGGCTTAACCTGTAATCAGCCTCAGATTAAGCTGTGCCCGCGATTCGTACTGCTGCTGTGCCATGTATACGTTCGTGTCTCGGGCCCGCTGCAACGCGCCTATGTAGCCCGGATCCCCAGGCGGGGGAATTACGAGACGTGTCCTAGCAGCGACGCGGCCGTGCTTCGTGGCTTGCAACATGTAGTCCACGTTAGTGCTGCGAGTGCGTAGGCAACCGATGCGTTGAGTAGATTGAGACGCATGTACGCCGGCCGAGCACGCTCGTCTTACGGCGAACAATTTATCACCTTCAAAACGATATACCCTGTTTAGACTGCACGCTCTTGCAGTTTATGCCGCGTGCGCAGCTTTCTTTTCTCTTTGAACTATATTTTGTTCCAGCATAAGTCGTGAGAAAGTTCCTCGGCGGGCTTATCATGGCTACTATACACGGCACGTCTCAAGAGACGGCCTGAGGTGCGGGCCACCGAACATACGCGCCACTTGCGTACTTTGCTGCAACCGAAAGCAATATACGTGAGCTGTAGTGCCACGAAGATCTCGTGGCGCAATTTCCTCTTTCGTGCTTCCAACAAAAAGACTACACTAAAAAAACAGGCCGTCAAGATGCTTCGACTAGAGGCGCTAAATAGAAACCATGCACTTCGCGTTAGAAAATTCCCGCGAAATCGTCACTCGTTTCACGTATAACAGCTCAATGCATTCACTCGGGAAAATGCGGTCGAACAACAAGCACGGATAGTAAAACCTCTCGTGTCGCAAGCGATTTTCTTCCATCCAATTAAATCCCTTCTACGCCTTGGAGAGCAGCTCTCTAGCCACTGAGTTCGGTGGATGACTGTGGGAGAACTCCGCACAAAGCCCAAGCATAGAAACGGGCACCTCACACGCACAGTCACCTTGGTTGTCAGCTGCTCAAGAGTTTGATAAACTTGGCGATAGCATGAGGCACAGCTTGTTCACCTATAGCGACTTACAAGACGATGTCTCGAGGTGTAGATGAAAACAAAACGTCAGAGGCGGCATGTTTGGTGCATTTCAGACAGTGTGCAGCTCGCGTTCGCGGTGTGTGCCAGCTCCTTTCTACAGTCGATGCACTCTATTTACTCGCAGTATTGAACGCAGTTTGTCGTAAATAATTTTGGTGACAATTTGGAAAGTGCTTTTACTGCACGGGATAAAATTTGCCCTGTGGTAAATTAAAATTTCCCCAATGATTATAAATGAACATAGGGTAGGCGTTTATTATGCGAGCGTGTTCGTTTTGCAACAAAATACGGTAATCTTTTCATTCTCTCCCGATATGAAGTGAAACATTCCAGCAACTGCTGAGACACATAAACCTCGCCGAGTTAGTAACGCGCTTGCCCAGTTCTATCAGGCCTCGAGCACAGAAGTATAGGCTAGGGTACTTACGTACCGCCGGTATATTTTAACCATGGCTAGGAATCGTCTGAAAACTTCCCAACATAGCGTTTTCTGGTCAATGTGACAAGTGTGATATTATGATGTATGAAGAACATCGTGACGACTTCCAGGGCAGTGGCTCGAGCCTACTGTGCAGCTTGCACTGAGTGAATTTGTTATGTTTAGCCTTCCTGAAAGTGCCGGTAACCAATAGTGAAGAGTGAATCGTGACGAATACTGCTACAGGCCTCATGCTTGTTTCATTTTCTACGAGGGCCGTATGATATTGATTTGAACTTTTGAATGTGCCGCACCGCATGGTCCGCCTAGTTGTTCGTTACGCCTCTCGCTAGTTGTGGGGACGTTTCCACCACCAAGACGGCTGTACGACTTGGTGGAATCCGTAATGTGGTTGCCAGTGCAGTTTCTTCTCTTGTATATCAGTAGTAGAGCGGACAGTACAGACGGCACCCAGCAAGGGCACCGCTGGATGACATGCTTCTCGTGGAAGGAGGGTATGGGCTCTCTGGAGATTTACCGACGACTTGTGGCAGTGTGTGGCGAGCAGACAGCATCCCGAAGAACCGTCTTATACTGGGTAGAAGGCTGGCAGCTCTGTCTTCTGCGCACGCGAAGTTAGCGGGCGTTATCACAGTCGGCGGCCGTCCAGGGCTGGCCCTCTTTGCTGTTGACGTACGGCTTGCTTTCCAACCTTCCATTCAGTAAAAGAAGGTTCTACGGGATGCTGCCTTCTCGCCACACGCCGGCACAAGTACCAGGTGAGTCTCCATAAGCTCGAATTCTTGCATCGCTCGGATATTCTTGCGTACACAAGTAAATTTCAATTTCAAAATTAAAAAAAATCGCCTATAACATTAGTATTGCGCGTTGTATTTTAAAAAATGCGGGTTGAGTTTCGAAACACGGCTGGTGCCGAAAAAGAAAGAACAACAAACAATATGCCGCACTTTTATGCGATCAGTTCTGTTTGTTCATCGTCACTTACGTTCTAGTTATTTCAACGATGTAAAAATGCTCTTCTTTGCACAAGGCCTGCTTTTACAGCGAGATAGTTTTTTAGAAGGGAAGGTAAAGATTCCTGCCCTGGGTCAAGGCGATCCGAGGGAACGCCGTTCACAACTGGCGATCCCGCAACGCTGAGCCATGGCTCAACAATTTCTTATTGCTGTTAAAAAACCTGCGAATAAAAACTCTGCTCAGTTTTGTATGATGGCATGTCGTTCTCCACGCGATGCCAGGCATGAAGCACCTGCTGCGTTGATTTGATGCTTTGATTGCGCTGGCTGATTTATTTCATGCAAGAAAGAAGAGCAGACCTCTCAGGCTACGCTACGCTGTGCTATGCTATGCTATGAAAAAGTTTACTCGCAGGCGAACATGCAAGAAGCAGTTATGAATGAATTGCGTCCTAACAGCTCTGGCATATGCTGTGCAATGCTTGCGGACGTTAATGCGAACCCCAGGTGGTAGCAATTAATTCGGAGCCGTGTACTACTGCGTCCCTCAGCCCTCGTACAGCTTCGGGATGCTAAACACTGCACACTATCCCGCAGCATATCATACGCTACCATGCTATGCCGTACCATACCATACCATACCATACCATACCATGACTCCTGTCCAAAACACCGCACTTCAGAAAAGAAAATGTGAAACTAAAGCTTAACGTATATAGCATCCGCTCTTAATTGTCGTTTGTGATATTCAGCATTGTAACCATCGTATTCATCAGCCTAACCACGTCCATTTAAGGGCAATGGCCTTTCTCACTGATTTTTAATTAGCCCTTCCTGGACCTCCCGTCGCCGTGCTACTGCAGCAAATATTATCTGACCCCTATTCTTCCCAGTTTCTCTCCAATTAGATGGCGTCCTTGTGCCAGTTAACAAATGCACCGTTATTTCAAGCCATCTAAACTAAGCTTCGATTTTGAACTTCAAAAAGTTTTCAGTTTTTTATGCGGCGCACGACTGGCACGTACGGCGTTTCACGCGATCGGAAGGTAATAATTAACCGATCTGACAAAATGTGCACTGCCCACAATGAAGGATCCAACACTGCTGCGCACCGGTGCGGCCCGTTTTCGTACTGGTGCAGGCCCCTAGCTGGTCGCCCAGCGGCTTCGGCCTCCACTGGCGGGAGTGGAAACGTAATACGTCGAGATGGGGGATGGAGGGTGAGGTATAGTGGCACTCGCCTCCGCGGCTTCCCCGTCGCAGGGGGCGCGGGACCACGAACGCAGTGTCCACAATCATTTGCATCGGGGAGACCCACTTGGGAACGGTGGAATTCCATGCATACGATATGAGGGAGGTGCGCAACAGCGGCCGTTTCGTGGCTCACAATCCACCCTCGTATTGTGGAAACGCGCTTGTGAGCCGGAATCAGGGGGCTCCTTGAAAGACCCGTTCGCTCCGCATGGCGCCATCGTACTGAGGCAACCCTGGGTGACACATATTGTTCGCTTCCGCGTCCTCCGCACGACAACGAAAGTTTGGTTCAGAACTGAGGATGTTAAGAAAGGGGAGAAAATGCGGTGGTATGTCGGATTAAGTTTCCGAAGTGGCACACGGGCTATGGGGACACCAAAGTGGAAAACCCTGGAGTAACCCTTTAAACCCCAAATTATAAAGTAATAAAAAATTATTACCTCCACATTATGCCGGCTAACGTACCCACCTTCGAAAGCCGATATCAAAATTTTGTTAGCACGTTAAAATTTAAGAAATTGGTATGGCCCCAATTAGGAACAGAGGTAGCAAGATGTGACGCAGTAATTAATGCTGTTCACTCAAGAGCGCGTAATCCTCATAAAATGTAATGAAGAATAATCTGTAATGCAATTAAACGTGCAGTGAGGTGTCCTGCAAGACCAGACATGCTCAGCCAGAGTAAAGTAAGAAAAGTGCGGTCGGTAAAATTGTGCAATAAATATTGAACAGCAGCGGCTGCTGGCAAGCTGAGCACCTAATGCGGAGTAGCTGATGCGGTGTAGTTCTGCTTCTGTGACTGTATTTTTGGCAGCCTGGATGCTTCCATGGTTGTAAGTAAAAAGACTACAGAAGTCGAGGCTAGCTCTGTTCTCAAGAATAACATGTTTCTCGACATGGTACGCGTTGTCTTCTGCTTGGTGCGTGTCCGGAAAGCAGGCCATTTAATTACAACGGCGACAACAAGCAGGCGCATTCAAACTACACGTGGGCAGGCACTGCTCCAGGGCTCTTACTGCTATAATTATGTAGCTAGGCAACTAGCAGACTCTGGTTTTACATACAGAGCGGAGGCTGCCGCGGAATTACATTTACAGAGAGCGTGCAAGTGCGCCGGGAAGAAATTTCTATACCACCAAATTATCGTGAGGTTCAAAAGAAGCACCTCAGAAAAAGTCAGCGGATCGTCGCTCGTACTTACCAAAGCTTAACTACCTGACCCATAACTTCAACCTCAGGTGCTGCGTAGTTAATGCGATGAAAAGTATTGAAAGAAAGACGCCGACATTTTCTGAAAGCTCAATTTGCCAGAGCAATCAGGGCAGGTCCGTGTAAGTCTAAACTCCACCACCAGTATACAGTGTGTTCTGTAGCCTATGGCCACTTGAGACTATAGAGTAATAGTGGTTATGAGCGCTTTATTAACGCGATAGCGTTAAGGCTCCTATTGTGCAGAAAATTCGGCGGCGTCGTCGGCATCGGTGTCTGTGTTGCGGGCGAAAAATCTCCGGAGAGGCAAGCAAGTGGGGAACCTAGGTCCCGTGACAGTGTGGCGACATCACTACCTGCTCACCGGATCGTGAGAAAATTCGACACCGCGGCAGGTGGCAGTTAAATTAATAATTGGTCGCGAGAAGTAACCCAGGAGGAGCGGCCACCAGGGCCGCATGAACCCCACCAGCCGTCACAGGGCCATCGCTTAATCGCTGACTGCGACACGAGTGGTATGAGGACTCACAGGGATCCGTGAATATAAAATCAGAATCAAGAAATCAAGAAGAAGAAGAATCGAGCTCACGCTTCACGCTATGCCCTTAACTTAGAACGGCGCTGTTGGGGACACACTACGAGGCAACTGCAATTTGAGACACAGATCACGGTATTGGGAATTCGTGTAGCGGGGGAGCTGACAACGTCCGCGCAGCTCGTTCAATGAGAACGGGCTTGCGCTTTTATTGCTGTCAGGAGTAGGGACCGGACGTCTAGAGGCCAGAAGTTTGAAATATAAAAGCAGTGGCCGTTGATCTGAAACATGGCCAAACGCATTAACAACATGGAGCTGGCATGAGTGGACGCGAAAATCAAAGTGCACGTTTCGAAATTTAGCTTATTTGACTCAAAAGCAAACACCCATTAAGGTATTCTATTTCTTGTTCGCTGTGTGTACTTCTGCTGGATTATTGGAAGTTCCTATGAGCCGGGCTGTTTCGAGATACTTGATTTCTTCTTTTTTTCTGTCGCAGCTTATGTTGGAAGTTCTCTTCAGAAAGAAGAATTAAAAATAGAAAAACGTAAGTGGAGTCTTTGAACTGAAGGCTAGCTAAAGCTACCGCGACGATATGCAATGTGTTCAACGTCGGCACAGGACACCTTTTAAAAAAATATTACGCCGGCGGTATCAAGTAAACAGAACAGAAGAGCTAAACCTACGGCGTTGATTTCTTGTTTCAGGTGTTGGCTAATCTGAAGTCATCGCATGACATTGAGCCAGCGATTAACCTGCGACAGCTTAAAGGAGCACGCATACGAATTACGAAATTTGGTCATGAAGTACAAAAAGCTAGGCATCACAAAACGACTGAATCCATTAAGAGGGGTAACAATGAGTTTGGGGAACAGCAGCTTGCAGGATGGCATTAATAATTCCTCAGGTCACGGCCCTATCGGCAGGCAGACCATTACTTCAGAAAAATATTTGCTGTCATGCATTTAACTGAGCGGCGAATAAAAGAGGTTGATCGAATGTCTCTATCTATTTAGGGGGGGAGGGAAGTGTGGGGGATGGAAAACTATAGCGCTATGTAGTGCACGAAATTCTGATCGTATAATTGATACAAACAAAATTCTATTCGTGAGTCTAGGGTGAACTGTACAGCTTAACTATATGCTGAGCTGAGCGTCCTTGTGTACGTGCTGATTGATTCATACTGCGACTGTTTACCGTTTGGGCTTTCGGTGATGAATATTTATTTAACACGGTGAATCTAGGAGTGTTGATTGTTCTTCGTGCGTACTGATTTAAAATTTTTCATTTCATTCCCATTAAGATTATGGTCATGCGATAGTTTTTACACAATTAACCACGTGCAATGCGCTTGCTTATGTGCACATAATTGAGCGAATTGTCGCCTAACATATCATTAGAAGAATCCGCTGAAAGTATTCCGAAGTCTATGCTGTGCAAAAGAAGCAGTTGACTTCTATGGCAGCACTTAATTTTTCACACGTCATCAGTGCTGGGGGCCAGTATTAAATGCACCGAGCAATATGACAAAGGAGGGTAATTACAAATGTTTTCTTCCCCTTATATGGTGGCATGTCTCCTGAAAACGCAGTGTCATGTATCGAAGTTGCATTACTTTATAGTCGGTTACAACTTGAGGATGCAGCAGAAGTGCGGGTCAAAATGGCATACATCCGCCTGCCCATCGCGGCGATCTCATGATGTGACGCCGCAGTCCAGTGACGGATTTCTTTCAAAGTGGCTGATCCCACCGTGCACCGACGCGCGCCTCAGCGGCCGGCGACCACGCAGTGGCCGAGCTTAATTATTCCGTTCAGTTTGGTGTAGATGCCAGCTAACATGTGCGTTGCAAGTCTGAGTCGTCAATATTTACGCCACATGCATGTGCATGTTCTGTTCGCCGCAAAGTGAGGAAAAGCCGGGGAGTGCCGGAGTCGTATGCAGTCAGAGACAGCTTATTCCGCCGTCACGATGGGCTTGGTGTCGCGACCCCGGTGAACATATCGATGTGTTTTGAACTTGATGAACGCATAACTGTTTAGCGTCGGCACAATACTCGCTCCATGCAAGACAGAAGCAAGAAAGGTGTCATTTTGTGCTCGTTATAGCGTTCAGAACGCACGCGTGTCTGAGGAGCGCGAGTACTTCCTCACGACATTCGTCGCCCAGACTTCTTGTCGCCGCAGTAAGTACGAATGAAAATGAATTGCTCGTGCGTGGCTCGTGAGAAAACCTCTGCTCGTGTTGGCCAGTTGTCTTGGTGCGGAGATAAGAGCGCACCAGGCGTGCTCGACAAGAAATGAATGCGTTCGATGCCACCAACAACCCGCGTTCATGCCGACGACGGAGCATGCAGTGACGCGGTTTGTGGCGATCTGCAAAGCGCACCGTGTACTTGGTGTTACTTTTTGTTTCTTCTGATACTGTGGTTGGGATACGAAAAGCTTCAATTTCTTTGAGAATGACGAGTATTATTTACACAAACGAAGTAAACAGCGCTCGTTAGCTTTTTGCCAGGAGCTCTTCGACGCCAAGCTTTTATTGAACAAAATTTCTTGTGCTCCCGTTCCAAATGACTTGTGCTCATGAAGGCGTTTCATAACTTCTGCAACTTCCTATTCGTCGTTATGAGCTTGCTCCGAACTCGGATTTTTTTTTTCCTAGCAATGGCTCAGGCACCTTTTTGTCTGTCGGATAGCCAAAAAGGTAGTGAAAAGTCTTTGAAGACGAAGCCTCTGCGGCATTCTCAAGTTGTACCTGACTATAGATATGCTTACCCGGCGCATTGGCTCTGTGTATTTGACGTCCGGCTGCCGATCCCAGGGTCGCGGGTTCCATCTTGGCCGCGGCGGCCGTATTACGACGGAGGCGAAATACCGAATCGCCCGTTTGCTGCGCCATTACAGCGCACATTGAAGAACCCCAGGTGGTCTAAATTAATCCGCAGACCTCCACTACGGCGTCCCACATTCATACCCCATGGGCCCTTTTAGAACGTTAAACCCCACAATTTTCAATTTTTGAGATGGGCTTAACGTAATCGGAATTTGTAATTTGTCTTTTCGAGCAAGCTTCATGTTGTGATGATTATTTTTTTTACTTTACGAAGTCTTTCAAAGAGGACAGGGCTGAACATATAGAGGGTTTACATGCATACAACGTTGTCATCGGGCTCAAAATTCTTCATGGCTTTCAGATGTGTGCGCTTGTAGGCGCCAAATATTTATATGACAGTGGTACAATTATTTTGGTTAGCGAACAGGTCACCAGAGGAGCTGAGGTTCTCGTGTTCACACCTGCTGCTGAACACCGAACGCCGAAGCCAATGCCCAACTTTCTATGCGGTGTGCCTGTGCGATGTGAAGCATGGCAGCCGACGAATACTCACACTGAGTTCCTACGTCGAGTTAAATGTTAGTTATAATTCGGTCTCACTGGCATGTCTGACAGCAGTGATACAAATTCACAGTCTGCTCGAACAAACTTTTACTAATGGTAAAATAGCCACAGCTTTTTGGAGCATGGAAAGCAACTAATCCTAGCAAAGTCCCAATGCAGCCATACATGTTCAAATGCATGCAGGCACCGTAGCAGACGGCACGCGCAGCGAGCAGTGCACTGCGCAGCTACACGGTAAGGCGGATGTGACATAGTACATGGCAGCCGATATGACGGATGAATATTCTGTGATGACTGCAAGCCTTTCCACTCCATTTCACTGCGTGCACCCTCATTAAAAGCCGGTCGAGTTTGTATCTTGCGTTTTCATTTTTCTGCTCTCGTAGTTGTTTGTGGCCAGAGCGTTATGTACTAATTATAAGCAAACCTATAAATTATGTATACTCTTCCCGCATGTTGTTTTTAGCAATGCTTTAGCCGTCCCTTTTTCAGAGAAATTGTGCCACCTCTAGCAATAACCTAGTGCTTTCAGTTTTAAAGTTTTGTGCCTGGCACACGAACGCGCAGAAAAGAAATAATCACTGCACTAACAGACCGTAAGGTGAAACCATCGTGCGATGGGAAGTTGCAGCGTGCAGCAAAACGTTCCAAACCATCTGATACTCTAATATCTAAATAGCTGTGGAACTCGCGGATTACGTGCAAGACTTGTAGCACATAAAACTTGCCGGTAGCCTGGGAACAACACTGTGAATTCAGAGAAAATCACGACACTTACGGCAGCGACAATATCATTGTGTTTTGGTAAAGCGGAAGGTATTTCATATGCGAAGAAAGTATTAGGAAAACACAGCAAATAAAGAGACAGAGAGCGGCCTTGTGGCGAGAAGACGGTATGGGGATATCGAAGTACTCTGTTCAAGCTAACGAGCGGCATTACCCTTTTTTGCTGTTTATGATGACTTGGTTTTACCTTGTGAAGACACCACCTGAGGTTTTTCTTTCTACAGGTGCATTCGCGCCTACATTTCTTTCCTTTAGGACTTGTCTTCGAGACCAGCATCTCAGGAGATGACAACTCAGACGTGAGCGGAATTACAAACATCTCCTTTCGTTAGGCACTTTCGAAATGCAAACACCGGCGACGCTTATCAGCGACTCAACTGGACAACTACCCAGCGGGCCTGATCAGGTCGAAGCGATGTCGAACATCACTTCCACCTATCTGTTTGAACTGCCTTTTTTTTCTAGTTTCAATATTAAGAAGCGGGAGTTTTCCGGCGGCTATTTCTTACACACACTGTCATACTCCGAAAGCAGTGTTTACCTAAACATTTTCTGAAGCTCTCCTACCTTGGAGCTGTCGCTTTCTTTCTTTTTTTTGCAGAACAGGCACAATTTAGTTAGAGTTAGTCTTTAAAACTATGGCTTTCTTGGAACCTCAAAATTGCGCAGCGTTTGCACGTACCTGTTACATAGTCCAAAGCCGGTTACGTGGTGGCCTTGATCAAAGGAGAGCTGGGCTGCAGAGGTAAGCAGCACGCTTGCAGTAGGTATCGAAGGAGCTTAACTGGGCGCTTCGACTGCACGTTGGAAAAATAGTAACCTAGCAGTGTGTGATTTAGTCTTCTGTAAATCGCCCCGCCTCTTCTTGTGGTTCTCGATGAAAGTGACGAGTGTCCTGGAAGGGGCATGTGGCTCTGTAGAAAAAGAAGTGGCAGTCACGTTGGCGCCTTTGTTGGATACCATGAGAACACCGTTCTTTTGCGACTAAGTTCTTGTGTCGACTCTTGACATCTTCTATAAAGACCTCCTAGGAGATTTCCACAGGGCATAGAGTTAAAAGAAAAAATACGATACTTGTCGAAAAGCTCCAATTGTGACGTATCGTCTTGATCGCCAATGCCACGGCCTCTTTCGTCCTCTGCCACTTCTTGAGTATTGTCTTCTGCGGTCAATTTATTCCGCTTCCACAGCTTCTCTGCTCTCAGTCGTAGTGGCTTCTTCACGCGAGGAAGGATAAGAAAGAAAACGAACCAACTCGTCCAGCCCCAACCACTTGCGGCGTGCACCGGCACTGCACAGGAGGGATATGAGCAGCGCAGCTCGTGCGTTATACTTGCGTCGGCCGCCTCATTCTTTGCGAGCCGAGGCATTTCGACAAATAGGGTTAAGAGAGGACCGGTCCCCGTGTGAGGGGCACTTCTCGCACGCACTCGTTTAATGGGCAGTGCCCAGCCGCACCTCCGCACCAAAGCAGGGCAGCGTATCCTCGCCCCGATCACCCGTGGCTGCATTTTTCGCGGCGCTCCGTGTCAAGGATGTCCCCTTTCTGCGTTTGGTAGCGCTGCGCGCGTGCTGAGTGGCGTGAGCGAGCGCTTGCCTGAGGCGTCCTCTGGTACCCGAAGGGTTCGCCTCTGCTACCACCCTTGATGGAGCGACCAGTTGCTCCTCACTTTCCTAGCTTGAAGACGAAAGGACGATCGCGCGACCGTGATTCCGAGCACGCACGAGCTTTCTCTATCGATTAGATGTTTCTTCTTTTTTTTCTTTTGCTGACGCGCGGTCAGAGACTGGTGCCTATCACGACGCGATCGCTAAGGACAGACTCGAAGTAATGCTATCCGCTAGGTCAATTCCTCATATACAGCTTCGCGCTCAGGTCCTAGCTGCGCAACACGTTTGATCCAAGACATTAACCTGTAAGATCGCTGCTGAAGAGGAAACCAGGAGGAAATATAAGGCGGGCAATGCTTTGTGTTGGGTTTGATAACGACATTCTTTTTTATTTATTTGCAATACCTTCCAGACCCATAGGGCATGGTGTAAGGGTGGTGTCAAATTTCAAACACTTTCTAACAGAATAGACAGAACGATTTGAAAAGAAAAATGAACTACATAGCAAAAATTACAAGAACACATAAAAAAAATCGAAGCAAATAACCTAACGACAGGAAAATAAAAAAGAGATACCCAAACATGTTAAAGCACAACAATAATATAGTATAAAATACTCGTAGCTGGTGTTATCAGCGTGTAAACAAACAAGTCGTGATACAGTACAATTCATGATATGCTGAACAAAATACGAAAAACAGATATAAAAAGATGGAAAGCATAAAAGAAAAACGTAAGCAAAAAAATTGCATCTAGATGGTCCTTAAAAGCTGCAACGAAGCAAACACATTAAAAATATGCGACGGAAGACATGCTAAGCGATGACTTCACTAAAATGTGCGGTGACTTGGTGATGGAATATATCTCAATGAGACAGAGAGGGGGTGTTATCTGCTAAATCATTCCATTATCTGATCGCTCAAGGAAGAGCCGATGAATTAAAAGCTAATGTGTCACCATATATCCGTGTGAAGCTGAGGTAATTGTGCAATATTTTAGACGTGTGAGGCAGAACATCAACGTTAAGCGGACATGATCGACTGAGGTGAAGATACTTGCGCGAAACAAAATAAAAGCTAAAGCGTGAAACAACAAGGAATGGTTTGGTTTGGTTTATGGGGGGTTAACGTCCCAAAGCGACTCGGGCCATGAGGGAGGCCGTAGTGAAGGGCTCCGGAAATTTCGACCACCTGGGGTTCTTTAACATGCACTAACATCGCACAGTACACGGGCCTCTAGCATTTCGTCTCCATCGAAATGCGACTGCCGCGGCAGGGCTCGAAGTCGCGTATTTCGGGCCAGCAGCCGAGCACCATAACCACTGAGCCACCGCGACGGGCAACAAAGAATGCTGGGACCTGTCCTAGCAACTGCTTCCGCATTATCCGCAGCGCTCATGTAAAAGTCTCGTAAAATAAAAATTTGAACAGGCTCCCATTAAATTACTTCGCTGACATGAGGAGTATTGCAATGTGAGTAGCATATTTGTGCAAAAAAAAAAAAAACGACACTGAAACTCTCTAACGTACGCGTAATATGACAGCTAAGCTTCACAAAGCTGCCGATCACCTTCGTAAGCCTCAGTATAGCTTGTAGCTGATCCGTGTTTAACCTCAATAAATATTAACCAGAGCAACAACAAATATAAACATCTAGCAATAGCAGCCCGTGCTTAATGTGCTGTTGTGCTTCGCCTTCGACCTTTCGTTGCCAAGGGCACTCTTTCAGCCAGTTCCAGATAAGAAAACGCGCCATACTCGCTGCCCAAATCATGACATATATCAGGCACTGTGTGTCGTTGCTTTTGCCCGTAAAAGTAGTGCCTTCAGTAGCGAGCATAACGCAGCAACTGTCCACCAGTGAAACAAGAAACAGTAAGTCAGCGTACCCGGCACGACCTCAGAAACAGCCTATCTAGAGCGTATATTAAAAAAGTAACTGGAGCTCATTTTATTGCACAGCGTGCCTCTTGAGGGCCCTAGAAAAGTGCATGGTTTGTAAAGCCAGCCAGGGTACATCGTCCGTCCATAAAAAAAAAAAAGTTGTGCGTTGGTTTTGAGTCCGTCTTTTTCATATTCCTGTGCTGCCACCTCGCGTACAACGCTGGAAGCTCACTGGAAGGGCACTGCGCGCCCAACCCGGCCGGACTGAGTGCCGCTGCGGAGCCCGTTTTGTTGGAATCTATCAACGACGGCGTGTCCTGGGCAGCACCTGGTACCTGGAGGATTTCTAGGATTGACTGATGGCTGGGTGCGCATTTCTCTATCAATCAGGTGATAGAGAAATGCGCAGAACATAACCAACCTTTATATATAGCTTTCATTGATTACGAGAAAGCATTCGACTCAGTGGAAACCTCAGCAGTGATACAGGCATTGCGTAATCAGGGGGTAGAAGAGCCTTATGTCAGAATACTGGAAGATATATATAGCAACTGCACAGCTACTATAGTCCTCCATAAAGTCAGCAATAAAATTTCAATAAGGAAGGGCGTCAGGCAAGGAGACACGATCTCGCCAATGCTGTTCACCGCGTGTTTACAGGAGGTATTTCGAGGCCTGAATTGGGAACAGTTGGGAATAAGAATAAATGGAGAATACCTAAATAATCTGTGATTTGCTGATGACATTGCCTTGCTGAGTCATTCAGGAGGTGAACTGCAAATCATGATCAATGAGTTAGACAGGCAGAGCAGATCGATGGGTCTAAAAATTAACATGCAGAAAACCAAGGTAATGTTCAACAGCCTAGCAAGGGAACAACAGTTCACAATTGGCAGCGAGAGCCTAGAAATTGTGACGGAATACGTCTACTTAGGGCAGGTAGTGACAGCTGATCCGGATCATGAGAGGGAGATAACTAGAAGGATAAGAATAGGGTGGAGCGCATATGGCAAATCCTCGCAGATCATGAGTGGCAGTTTACCAATTTCCCTCAAGAAGAAAGTGTACAACAGCATAATCTTACCGGTACTCACCTACGGGGCAGAAACGTGGAGGCTAACGAAAAGAGTTCAGCTTAAGTTAAGGACAACGCAGCGAGCCATGGAAAGAAAAATGGTAGGTGTAACGTTAAGAGATCGGAAGCGGGCACAGTGGGTGAGGGAACAAACGCGGGTTAATGACATCCTAGTCGAAATCAAGAGAAAGAAATGGGATTGGGCAGGGCATGTAATGCGAAGGCAAGATAACCGCTGGTCGTTAAGGGTAACGGAGTGGATTCCAAGAGAAAGTAAGCGTAGCAGGGGGCGGCAGAAGGTTAGGTGGGCGGATGAGATTAAGAAGTTTGCAGGCAAAGGGTGGATGCAGCTGGCAAAGGATAGGGTTAATTGGAGAGACATGGGAGAGGCTTTTGCCCTGCAGTGGGTGTAGTAAGGCTGATGATGATGATGGGTGCGAAGTCCGAAGCAGGCTGCTGTGCCCACCGGAGAGCAAATTCTTCGGTATCTCCGATCAACCGGCATGCGATGTGAACGCCAGCTGAGCAAGGGCCGCCGCTTCAGAGATGAAGGCTACATTCGGCACATAATGTTCAATGAAATATCCCCGATCAGTGAGGTTGGCGTTTTCCGCTGTGATGCCTGCCATCCATAAAACGGTGGATACTACATCGTGCACGCCGTAGTACAGAAAACGACTGGGGACAACAGTTTTCACAAGCAATCGTTGTGCTCAAGCGCTGCCGAATAGCTACACGAACTACAAAAGCACAACCGTACTCGCAACATGGCAGCTCTGCTAGAATTTCACTTTATTTTCCCACAGCAAACCACTGCATACGTTAACAAGCATGCGCGTCCATAAAGACGAGCGCGAGGGGCGCACATTGAGCCATTCCGGCGATATCACGCAGCGCTCTTATCATGGATATGATGCGAACACATGCATAACGCACCTTCTTCTTCTGCCTCTTAATACATGGCACATATCCACACCGGGGGATTGGCAGGAGTAGTGGCATAAACAAGGAAATTTCAATAGGAGATTATGACAAAATTCTAGCACCATGCGTGAATGCTCTTGTAGCTTCTTTTTCGGTGTCCGGTCTATCGCGCGTTGAAAGCGGCTCACAGCACTTGCCCATTCGGCCTTCTTGCTTGAGAAAGCAAAAAGCGTCGGAACGAAGTCTGGGTGCCGCGGTGACATTCGAGGCCTTCCTGGCCATGAATAAAACCTTTCGTGATAGACTGCACATGCATTTAAACCGAGTATCTCGTCCGTACCTATCACAAAGTGATTCTCGCACAGTCTTGACGTGCTTGACGATGCCCAAGGGCAGCCACGATCGTCGAGCCAGCGAACTGCTTTTATCCACGCTTCGCGTCGAAGGCGGTCCCGGGAAGCGTTCGGAAAACGAAAAAAATCGAGTTTGCTTCCATTTACATATTGGTCATTGCAGCCGCATGTAACACATGTCGTATGCATCGCCAAATGCGTCGCGCTGAACGCCCGACGGCTGCAGCAACGCACCCCGCGTAAAAGCCGGTTTGTTTACACTTCCACGGCCGGTCTCGAGCGGAGCGCGCGACCCTTCCAATATGTTTCGCGACACCGCCGCCAGGGGATGGGCGCATGCGCAGTCGCGTCGTGAAAAAGGCGGGTTGGCAGCCTGCGTCAGTGGTGTTGTACTTGTTTCTTTGCCTCTTGTCCTCGTCCTAGTCTCGCAGTCATAACTTTCCTGAAAATGAGCCAACTAGCCATTTACAACGTTCTACTACACAAAGAGCATTCAGTTCACAGATACATACAAACACAGCACCTCGGGGCAGCCCAAAGGATGGAGACAGGGCAAGTGCCTGCTTTCTCAATCTTCCGGCATGCTTGCTCAAGTCATGTTCGCGCATCTTTTGCGACTATATGATGAGTTGCCCATGCAGGCGAAGCAAGGAGGTATGGCTCGGAAACGCCTATTTTCAAGCACCTTAAACAAGCCTTTTAGATAACCATGTTCTTCATCACTACAAAGATCGACCGATCTCTCTGCGGCGCTGCTTCTCCAGCGCTTAATTATGGTCGCAGCGCAGAAACAACACTGTTACATCTCGTCAGCAGGTGTAACAACATACTTAAGTACATAGGCGCATCGGTCATTGCGAATACAACTTACTCGGTGTCTTTATGCTCCTTGTGTCTTCGTACTCTTTATACTCTTTACAGTCCTGGTTTGTAAGAAGCCTAAGTCAACTGTCGCGATTTGGTAACGCGTCCCCGACTGCCGAAGAGGAGCACTATCACGTGCAGGTTCGAACGGGACAAAAAAGAGATCAGAAAGAACAAAACGAAGCCCTATTTATAATTTAAAGGAAAGGGGCCAATAAGAAACGGAAAAGTAAACAAGAAAAACACACACTCAACACGCGTACAACACTACAGAATAAATGAGAGTTCACCAGGTATTGAGCGTCCCAAGTAAGGCGGGAATGTCTTGCAGACAGGGCGCGGACGCGGGTGGATGTAGGGTCGCTGGCGTTGCGCCGAAGAAAGCGACGGAAGGGAGCCAGCTGGGTGGTGGCTGGAGCGGAGAGAACTGCAGGAAGACGCCGGTGGTCTCCCGTCAACAGCCCGAAGAACTTGGCAGCAGCACGGGAAGCGTAGCCAGGACCCGTCGACGGCGTCCCGAAACGCCGATGGCTTAAAGCAGGCTATCCATGGGTGCCTTTCGGCAGCACGGACTCTCGGTTCATCGGCTCTCACCTCCACGCTTGCAAGGGACGCAGGAGGCTTGCGTCGGTGATCCAAGGGAGGTCCACGGCAGCACGGACCCAACGTCCGACGGCTGCCAACTCCACGCTTGAATGACCCGATCTCCGCTGCTCTGTCTTCCTTCACACATCGGTTTTCAGACACGTCAGCTCTCCGCTCCTCGTGCTCGCCACGCTCTTCGTCGCCGTCGCCTCGCACACACCATTCGCACGCGCAGCGCTCGGCTGTCGACGCACCACTGTCGGCGCACGTACCGCTCTCAAAAATCCCCTGAGAATTTGCTGTGCACCTCACATCAACTCGCCTCAACAACAGCCTGTGATGGTGCAGTCATCATTAGGTAGCCCTGGGTGATTGGAGGCAGTACTGCAACAATGGAAGAGAAGAGTTAACGTCAGGATCATCTCTTCGCTCAGTCTGTTCATTCAATGCGTCTACCCTGGTTTTGACGTTGTTTCAGTGTTCAGTTGACAAAGTAATGCTAAAATGAGCGGGTATCTTGAAGCTGGCATTTTAGTACTGTTTGCACATACACGAAGCCCTACGCCAGCTGCGCTAGCTAGTTGGGCAACATAAATACGCTAGCCATGTATGCGGCACCTTTGATTAGGGAGTCTGAGTGTGCACCAAGAACCAGCGATTACTTCGCCGCATGCAGAGCACTTTCTTTCTATCAATACGCTGGTATTGGAACTAGGTCGAACAACACCGCACATAACTGAAAGGTCTCATTTCCACGATGCTCAATTGCACCTAAACGTATCATCAAAGGCGTTGTTAGAAGAGCTCTAGTGACGCCTCTCTTGAGATGACTTATTTAACTCCCAGAATCTGGAATAGAGGCTGTGCCTACAGAATAACAGCGGTGTCTGTGTTTTTCTGTTTCTTCTCGTGGGTCTGGAAAAAGTGTGCATGAAGCAATGACAACTACAGAACGGTAACGTGTCTTCCGCCCCACAAATGAGCTTTTACGGCTCGGCCACAGCCTACAACATTAATTCGTATAAAATACCGCCTCTTCTTAAAGCGCAATGTCGTTGTTAGAAGCGATGCGTAATAGCTGTAATAAATAGGAACATTCTGGCGCTTAGGTTCCGTGATTCGAATAATGGGCTCAATAACAAGCGCTTGCACCAAAGGAGCCATTGAGAGCGATTGCAGGAACGGCGCCAGCGAGGAAAACATTTTGCAGGTGCAAAGGCGGCAACGAAATTGGGGTAGTAGGCTTGGTAGCTGCAGCACATGGCGTGCCTGACTACATCCCTGTAGCGTCTATCACTTCCAAACAAAGCACCCGAAAACGGCAGCGCACATCCCGCAGTCGCTTGGAAGTCAGCAGCCAGGCCGCCGCACGTTGCCTACGTGACTCCCATGACAACCGAGAGAGAAGCCATTCAGGGTGTTGACTGCTACGCGCACACAAAGCGGCCTTAATATCCCGTGACCTATAGCGCGTTTGTCTACGCGCCGTATCGCCGCAGTGAGAGTAGGCTGTGTTGATTTAACCTGTTTGTCGATTGCCATGTCTGCGGAACATCTTTAATAACGAATCTCGGCGAAGCCATAACGTAGACAGGCAGGGCGAGGGCTTCCCCACTACAGAGAAATGAAATGAAACAAATAAAATGGGGGGCAAAGCAACGGCGGGTGCCTTAAAGCCCCCGTAGTGCACTTGTCGTCCCCGCCCTTTTCGCCGTGCTGCGCACTTATGTCGGGAAACGGGCGAGGCTCGAGAAATTACAGATTTTAAGCCGCCGACAAGGTTAGTGTATAACTAAGGGGAGGGACCGTGTAATACCGTGCATCGACAGGAATGCGAAATGAAGTGAAGCGAGTCTCTGCCGCCGTCGTAAGTTCAGGCCCCGGAAAATTCCGTGTGACAGGCGCGCCTCTTCGTTTGTAACATGCTTGCAGTGAGGTAGAAGAAAAAAAGCGAAAAACAAATTAAATAAATAGGCGCCACTTTGCCCGCACCCGTTGCGGAGTGCCGGGTGCCACTCGAATGCGCCTTGGGTGTTTTCTTTGTAGCCGATGTCCTACAAAGCGCGGCTGCCTGTTGGTGTTCAGTCTGAGCGACCGCTGTGAAGAGTAGAGTCGCGTACAGGCACACTTTTTACGCTACAACAGATTCCTAGGCACTTGCGTAGTAGTAGTTTTTCACGCATTCCGCTCTATCGGTTCTTTTGGAGTGACCGTGAAATAAGCCTTATAAAAAAGCTTGCCTCGGCCGTAATAGTCTTCAGCTGGAAAGGTGAGATGATACGCATGACATTTAAATTAAAAACTCAGAACTGCAACCTGCACCGCGTACAAATTGCGTGCGTGTGAACCATGAGAATCATGCATATTGTTTGCTTGAAAAAAAAAAAAACTCTCGGCTTATTCTTTCAGAATCAGCCACTGTTTCCTTTGCATTAGAACAAGAGGGGGCCGAGAAGTAGTTTTATGCAATTTTGATGGCAATTTTTTTCTTTATCTTCTAGCGACAGTTCAACAGCTATCACTTGCCCCGGCCTACAGCTCTTAACGTATGTATCGATATGATTTAAAGCTTGCATGCTTGCGTGGGTTTACCTAGGGGCCTTAAAGGCACATTCAAGAAAAAAGTACAATATGACCCCCCCCCCCCCCCCCCCACACACACACACACACACTTCACACACGGCTCCCTCCGCCTATTTTTTTCTTACTAGGTACGGTTTCGAGTTGATAGTGTCAACCATTTTGTGGTCGGCATCTCAAATAACCGAGATAACCTTTTTCAGCGCGTTGTTGCAGAAACAAAATAATCTTCTGTTTGCCGCACATCCAACGTCGCACGCAAACTCGCGTAATAAGCACCCGTGGGAACTTTATTTTCACACCCCCGTCCGCGTAACGTCACTCCAAACATTGGAACCACCGAAATCTCGCCCCTGCGTCCGCAGCGGCCGCGACGCCAGCGACCGAACAATCAGGCCGACACCGTCCTTCCCATCCCCCCTTGCCGCCGCCCCCGGGGGCTACAATTAGGTGTCCGCGAAGGCGTGGTCTGGCGCCGTAATTTACGTCCCTCCGCGGCGGCACGGGGCAGCACAGCGCGCGCCTACAGGTGCCTTACAGGTCGCGCACTCGGCGCTCCTGCGGGGATGAGGCGGCTGGGTGCGCCGCCGTGTCGCGCCGCCGACATTGTTGCGCCCGGCGACCGTGCTGGCTCCTCTGGGCGCCCGACTGGCACCCGCCTCGCCCCCTGTGTCGGCCACCGCCGCCCTGTCTCTCCCGCAGTGCACTGAGGCTGCATGATTTCAGCTTTCTGTGCCAAGTGCGATCCATGTTTATTGGCTCTAGAGGAGCTGGGCGAGAACGTACATAGCCTGGGTGATGAAACTGCGCCTCTCCCCAGCTGCGCGTGATGGCAAAAAAACCGCGTCGCTGTTTATTGTTACATGCCGTTTTTCAGCTTCTGTCGAAAATGTTCCCATCCGTCGTCGAGATGGCGCTCTACCGGCTGAGAAAGAAGACCCGACTTAATTATATTATGCGTGCGATTCTTGCACTCCTAGAGGCATGTGATCATCAGCACCTGCAAAACGAAATCTGAGTGCCAGCAACTGGAGCCTCAATTCCAGTGCACTCTTTCTTTTGTTCTTTTTTTTTTTTGCCTCGTTGGCGCATTTGAGTAGTTGCGTCTTCGTTGTGTTACAAACGTAATGCCACACCTTCAAACTCGTAGCCCATTGCTATAATGGCGAAGGAAAAAATTATCATACAGTTTAAAGCAGTCGGTCTTCAATTTTTCTGTATTTAGTTACTCGATGGGACGTGGTACTTTAAAAAAAATGAAGAATTTACCACGCCTGATGCTAGTATGTTATGATAACCAGTACTTTAATACAAATAGGAGTGCATCGCACGGCTGAAAAAAAAAAATCGGTTGTGGTTTTTCAAATTCATGTGGATAGCTACGCGGATTAAATTGGTTTCTTTCAAATTATTTCCGTAAACTCTGGATAAAAACAAGTTTTTCTCCTCAAAACCTTCTGAATCACTGTTAAATCCTGTATGCGCTTAATTCTGAACATGATTTGATAGCCTCCTGGGACTGCCATACACTGCACAAAAACGTGTTCTGCGTGTGAAGCGACGATATTGTAATATAAAGCAGTCAAATTTAGCAAAACCAATATAAACTGCACCTAAGCCTGCAAATTATTTTCCGATGAGTCAAGTGTACCGCGGTACTCTGATACTTCAGTGAGGTTTGGAATAAATCGCAAATTCCTGAGAGAGCACATAGATCACTGCTGTATCGCACGCGCAAAAAGCGAAACTATGTACTTTCCAGCACGAGAAATTAAAGATCATGGGCTACGAATACAAATACGAACGTAGGAAGTGTAGGGGGAAAAATAGCCAAACACTCAAGCGCTTTGCCGCAGAGCATTGACACTTCACAGTTCAACAGCGGGGCGCTGGAGTGAAGCTAGTGTGTGCAAACGAAGACCAACTTACGAAACTTTTTAATTGGCGACCATCCTTGTACATATGCTCTCGTCCTATGAATTCAACATGGTAACGTGCGATTTGTGAAGGCGAAGTAAATCAGATGTAACGACAGCAAGCCATCGAACTGACAAGAAAAAATACATGTTGCAAAAAATGCTCAGGATAGTTAGTTACCACCTGTAACGCGAATTTAAGCGACAGTAGACAGAGCGACTGCACCCAAACGGGCCCTCATTGAATCACCTAGCGAAGGCGTTCGTTGATCCTTTGGTTTTTGCCTGCCTCCTTGACCATGCGCTGCTGGGTGTTTGCGCCTACGTCTAGGACCACATTTGCCGCGGCACATACTCTGCGTCTTGCCGCTAAATCCACCATGCATTTCAGGCTCCTTCGGCGCGTACCCCACTTTGCTTCACAGTGCGGCCGCGTCCAGCACAAGGGCACTCTGAAGAGCGCGGCCTCACTCTCGCTTGTTCACACTAAGAGTGGATCGCCGTGAACATTTGGTTCGCTTTGCCGTCTCATGCTCGCGGCCTCGGCTGCGCGAAGAGCTGGGTCTTTCGTTCGCGATATATTGACTGCCGCAAAGCTTGTGCGTCCATGAGACCCGCCCGGTATCTCCATGGCGCCTAAAGCGGTGTCACTGAGAGGTTTGTTACTCGAGCGCCTTATTAGTGCTAGAGCGTCATTTCATAACATCGAACGATGCATTCGGGAGGGTCGAAGAGAAAGACGAAGAAATTTGCGCTCGCAGGCGCATTGCGCCGACTAGTGGGCACCGCCTTCCACTCATCGTCCCTTGCTCCCTCTCCCCACCCGCTGTCCTCCTCTCTGGAGACGCTGACGCCACCCTGAGACGCCGCCTCGGAAGACGACGTACGCGTCTTCCGAGGTGGCGTCTTTTACGGCTGTCGCTGTAAAGAAAGCAAATTATTTGCTCGTATCGCTCTGTGGAAGGTCACGCTATTGGACTGCCGTGCATCCGCGCACTTGATTACATCTTCGCGCCGCATCAGTTTTCTTGAACATTAGAGCTGCGTCCTGTTTTCCAAGTGGTTCATTTCATCTGCGAAAGAACGTTGTCAGAAAGGTGTGGTATGGTATGGTACGGTATAGTGTTATGTGGTTTGGTATGGTATATTAACGTCTGGTATGGTGTGGAGTAGTATAGTATGGTATGGTTGGTGTGGTATGGTATCGTATGGTAAGCTCTGTATCGAGCCTGACGTCTTTAAAGGTGAAACCACTTTCAGAGACCACCTAAAATTATTTAATCTTGCGCTGACATCCCACTCCCACGGGACCCGATTTTTTATTTCACCCTAATCACAATGAGACCGCAGTGGCTGGGATTCTACCACGCGACATGGTACTCATCAGCCATAGCCCCTGTGCCACCGCGGTAGGGTGAAATCAATATAATGAGGCATCTGCACAAAATGCAGCGTGCTATGTATTATTGCTTTCAAAACTGTAAATATAAGCACGAGAGGAGGAAAGAAAAAGAACAGGCTTTTAAATTACTCCGAAAGCACAACCGCTTGCTGGTACAAGTAGCAAAAGGGATCGAAAGCTTACAGTGCGACCGGAAATAGAGAAAAAGTTGTGAAGAAGATGACATATCGCCAACTGCGTACTATATCAAACAAGAAGGCAAATGCTACACCAGCTCAAGGCGCGACAAACAGTATTTCCAATAAATTAAAGCTTTAAAAATACATCTGTATCGCTGCCAATACGCTGGTAGATAAGCACATCAGGTTCTCATGCCTGCACAGGTGAAACGCTACCTGTCACAATAAAGCAGCACATAGAGAACTTGTCAGCATACATCACTGTAAGCTCACAGAGCACATATTAATTTTTATGTTTGCTTTGGTTTATGGAGGTTTACCGTCCCCAAAGCGACTCAGGCTATGAAAGATGCCGTAGTGAAGGGTTCCGCAAGCTTCGACCACCTGGGGCGCTTTAACGTGCACTGACATCTCACAGTACACGGGCCTCAAGAATTTCGCCTCCATCGAAATTCGACCGTACCAAGGCTATACGCCCTGTTGATGAGGATCGTATAAGATCCGGATTAAGCTTTGCCACCTGGTTCGTTTATTAAATGCACACAAATTTAGGTTAGCGGCTGTTCTCGCGATTCGGCCGCGACAAAGCCCCTCAACTAGCACCCAGGAGGAAAACACCTGAGGCACACAATATTGGATGTGAAGACGCCGTATGTCAGCGCTTTTTTGAGCCAAGCCAGACTATATGCTGACTAATTGGACGGTAGAGTGATAAGAAGGCCCGTGGACGGACGACGTCTATACTTTGCGCATATACTTCCAAAGTCTTTAGATGCTTTCTGACCTCCGCTTTGCGGAAGCATAATCTGAATGTTGTACGGAGAAATGAGGCTTGTTGTGCAATAAGCTACTGTTTCTCATGGAAGCATCTGTGACGCATAAAGACGTTAGTGCATTTCTTTTGTTCGGAGGCAATTGACAATAGCATTTCCTTTGGGGTACATTGTGTGACATTACCACAGCACCACTGAGGTCGTGACGATGAGAAGGTTTCCGCATTCGCTTTAAAGCAGTCTTTGAAAAATATTGAAACTAACTTTTTAATCAATGAAGTTGTTGGGTGACATTCTCGAGAGAGATAGGCATAGGTAAAAAAAGTAAATATTTTTATTCAGATATTTCAAGGTCTGGTGTTCGATGTGTCTTCCTACAGCGCGCCGTATAGCAGGGGCATTTCTTTTCCTTTTTAGTGGAGGAATTCGAGCAGCCAACTAACGCGGCACCTGGATGTTCCCGCACATCGTCGCTTGAACATGAACAGAGAGTAATGCTTTTTTTTACACACCCATAGCGGCACAACTGATGACGGCAATTTCGTAAAAATAGCCTCCACAGCACTGCATAGAGACTGATACTTATCGGTCCATATTGTAATGAAGGAAGTTATCAGTGAAGCCATGCCGCTTCTTCCGTATGCAGGTGTCTTTATGAGGACTTTCACCTTGCCTGTATGGCACGCAGTCCACATGGTAGCCACACGACCATGCTCGGCGCAACAGCAGCTCTGTAGAATGCCTGCGGCAGTGCCGCGTCTACCGAATTCGCTGCGGCACGCATGACGGCGGGCCGATGTACTGGCAGCTCTGCTGCATAAAGAGAGAGGCCGTGCCCTGCGGCGCACAGAGGGCGTGCGAGAAATAGAGTCACAAGAATCACGTGCTACATACACTGTCCTCTCCGCAATTTCACCTCGTCTCGGCGCATGCCAGCCGTATAAGCCTGCGTCACGTGTCGGCGCCTTTTAGAGACGCTTGACCTCATGGGCACAGAAAAGCCCCCAATGGACAGGCGCCCGCGGGGAAGGCTGAGCGGAAGACTTCTGGGTTCCGCCAAGCGTTTACGTTGCTGTTTTTAATCTCTCGACCCTTAATTAACATTTCCCGCGGCGCTGAGTGCGAGGGAGGTGCCCGACCCAGTGCCGAGAAGACGCGCACACCTTATGGCGGTCACTTGAGTGGCAAAGCGATCGTGTGGCGCTGGTATCTGCCGCACCATGTGCTTGTGACTATAGCAGGTCTCGTCTGCTTGAACGCTTTCCTTTATGTCGCTTGTGTGTCCGTTGGCGCTTTAAAAGATGTGCCTTTTAATGGCGAGGATGTGTGTTGATGCGCTGTGCAATTTGTGTTTGGGCAAATAAAAGCCGAAAACGACATAAAGTAGAGAACTGCACCTTTAATAATAACAGAGACAAAAGAAGCATGGCCTGCGACACTTGCATCATCATTTCGGGGTAGGCACCGGCGTTATCTACAAAGTTTCAGCATGCGCAGCTTGTACGTCAGTATTTTCCGGAGCTAAGAAGTCAAAGTTGCGTTCATCGGCTTTTTTTTTTTTTTTACAAAGGACGGCGCCGCGACAAAAACTTGCTTGGGCATTGCACAGCATGGAGCAGAGGAACGACTTCGCCAGCGCAGCAAGTGTGTCTGTTGTCTAAGCAAGATATCGGGCACCAGTCGATTGTACACGTTGGAATGGACAGGGCAGTTTATTATTAGTTGTCGCACACCCTTCGTATTTGCGCCGCCCGCAATTGCAAAACCGATTCTTATATGAGAAACACCGGGTCGTAGCGCGTTAGGATTGCGTATTCGTGTGTGCGTACCTTTATACTACTTAATTGTGTACTTGATACAGCGTGTACATAAAATAACACTCAATATTGTCCGCGTTTTAAATACGAAACGCATATTTAACCATTTCCTAAACAAAAAAGCAACTTTCTGATCTGATGACTTCGCCATGAACTTCATTGCCGAGTGCACGAAAGGCGAAGGAGACAAATCTATGCTGGCACTAATAAAAAAAAAGAAAAATAAAAGTGTCCTGGCCAGTGCCAAGGCGAAGGGGACAACAAGAAAGAGGGACTTGAATGAAGCCTTCCTTCTTACTTTCGTCGTAACTTTTCGCGTCTCTGAAAGCTGAAATACAGTCGAGTCCACTTACAATGAACCTGATGGTCACACGGATTGCGTTTGTTGTAACCGAATTTCTTAGCAAGTGGACTTCCGACGTTATAGCAGAAAATACAAAGCAGGTCAATAGGTCAAAGTAATTCGTGCGCGTCTACTTCTTCAAACTAAACCCTATTAAAGCGCTTTCCAAGCTCTCCAGCGCAGTCACAGGCTCCTCGCCGATGCCTTGCTACCGACAAGCTGGTTTAGGGACGCGATGCAACTAACCACTGTCCAAGTGCTCACGGTCGGACTCATTGGCCCCGTCAGATACCTGGTAGTGCGAGAGTTCTCGCACTTCTTGCGCGATTAATTTCGTCAGTGTATGGCTATCCAATGTCGTCGTCATCATCCGCACCAGCGAAGCCATCCCAGGCATCATCAGGTTGAGCGAGCTGCGCATCGACAACGCGTGGTTGCATGCGTCGGATAACGTGGTGTTCGACAGCACGTCCTCCATCTTTCCTAGGCACCTAAACGCTGCCTTACGGAAGCAGTTCTCGATGCACTCCGCAGTCATTTCAATCCACGGGACCTTATCATTCCACGGCGGGGAGCAGATCAATTCGAACTCGGACGTCATAGCACCTCGTTGGTCAACTAACATCAGTCTGCGCTGGTGATGCGCCGCCGATAGGACACTTTGAGCACCTGAATTATGTCCATGTAGGTTTGCTGCCCTTGCTCGTGGTCACCGCTGGGGGAAAGGCGCCGCATGGTTGTCGAGCACGAGAAGGATCTTCCTGTTTTCTTTTTCGCCATTTTATGGTCGAACTCATCAAGGCACTCGGCGAACGAGTCGCCCGTCATCCCCATATCCCATCTAAACTTATGCCTACAGTGGCACACGCGTCGAATAATAAAGAAAAGTCACGGATTATTCAGCTCTCTGTATCGTGCACGTAGTGTACGGGAACGTAGGTCCCTTCCAAAGTACTGCGCCTTACGAATATTCCCGATGACAAACAGCGATTACTGGCAGCTGCCGTTCATGCACGTGCACAGAAAGCCGCTAACGCGAAACTTGTTGCTCTTTCACCAGCGCTATAGGCGTATAGCCTTTCAAAGCATGGGTTCTTAACACATCTCTTGACGCATTCCACACATCCCGTACTTCATATTTCTTTTTTGCGTCGCCACGTTGTTTCCATAGGAGGGGGTGACACGAAGGCGTGGAGACGCTCGTCGCTCTCCGATGGTGCAAGAAGCGATGGTTTTCGACCGCGGGGACGAGCTTAGGTTTGCAGCGCCCCCTCGTTCGCTGTAACCGAGTTTTTCAGCCACAGCTGTTCGTTGTTTCTGAGACTCAATCCCATATTGCCCTAATATATATTTTGACGGTAGCGCAGACCTAATTAGTAATATGCGAGCATTCGCTGTAACTACGGCTGTTATAGTGGATTCAAGGTGGCCGAATTCATTCTGATGCTGTACCAAATTACGTATTTTTTAGCGGCGGTTATGGCCTGAAAATGTAAATTTCAAACTGTGGCGCTTAACATTCCGAAGTGACAGATAGGCTATGAGGGACGGCGTATAGTGGAGGGCTCCGGATTAATTTAGACAACTTGGGATTCTTTAACGTGCGCGGACACTCCACAGCACAGGGCCGCTTTTGTATTTCGCCTCCATCATAATAAGACAGCCTCGGCCGGGATCAAACTTTGGGATCAGCAGCCGAATGCCAAAGCCACTGAGCCACCGCGGCGGGTGAACGCGAAAAGGTTTGCTGAACAAATTAAGTTGAGAGAGGACCGGCGACGTGGTCTATGTGTCCAACCAAGCATAATGCGCTGCAATGCCCACCGACAGACCCCCCCCCCCTCCCCCCCAGAGAGACCCAGAGAAAGGATCTAGATTCTGAAAGCACCGCTCGCAAGGTAGATGTGCAGTGGTAGCGTAGCTTACATAGAAGCCCAGACGTTCAAACATGGCCGCTTGGGGTGCGGAGCCAGCGCCACCTCCGAAGTGAGTGGACAACTAAACAATGATGCAATATTTAAAAAAAAACAACAAATGGGATGCCATAACGCACGTGTTGTTTGACGGAAAAAAAAATGAAATGCTCGAATGCCTCGACGTTCTGCGCGACACAAGAGACAAGGACGAAGAAAGAAGACGCGAGTGCTGACTATGAAATCAAATTTTTAATAGTCAGCGCTCGTTGTCTCTTCTTCCTCTGTCCTCGCCTCTTGTGTTGCGCTGAATTTCAAGATGTTAATGTAACAACAGGCCTAGCTATTTGTCTCAAGGCCCGGAGGTACAGTTCTAGATGACAGGCTCCCTGTTTTGGAGCTGTTTTCGAGCACCCAAGAGCAATGTACTGTGACACAATTGTGTTGATAGAGTTTTGCTACAATAAAAGAATCAGTAGTAGAAAAGTTTTTAAAAGTCATAATTTATTATATGAAAACCACCACACACAACTCAGACTTAGAATAGCGACACAACAAAAGGTTCCTGAACTGGCCCACGAGACAACTTTTAAACTCTACACGTGCACAGTAAGGTAAACTAGTTGCCAGCTTTGCATAAATGGCATAAGAGTATTGTAACGCTGTACTGTCCAAGTAGAAATAGGCCTGCATTTTATAATATATAGAGAACAGTAGAATGGACAGTCGGGCTAATTTATAGCAATTCATTTTGAGTCGAATAGCGTAAGACGGAAGAAACCATGAAGAAGAGGGACACACATACGTGCGCTCTCTCTGTGTGTCCGTTATCTTCGTGGTTTCGTCTGTCCTCGCACTCTTCTGCCCAAAATGAATATGGAGGACACAGAACTTTTCATTAATACAGTCAAAACCAACGCAGATCAATTGAAACATGCAATTAAATTAAGTACTTCGTCATACGATGGCTAAGCAAGAGAACATCGGGGGGGATGTGCAAATATGGTTAGCAATCTTGTAGTCATAACAATCGTTCAAGCCAACGCTTGCTGCAAGTTATTGCTAAGGAAGATTTCGATGAAACAGCTGACCTCCTTCAATACTGCTCTCTGCCTAACGCACAAACAGAAATAACATCTGAGCATCGAGATTTTGCAAAGGGAGCTGACCGAGACACGTGAAATACAATACATCCTATTCGGATCTATATAATAAGGTAGCATAAAGGGCAGTATTCGACAACAGAGAACGTACAAAAATCAGTGTATATAAAAGCATTTTCAGTCACTGCTTCCAGTGCACGGTAACATGTTAGCAGCGCAAGGTTCTATGTGGCGTGCGTGCACTTAGCGTTTGCGAGAGAGATATGTCTACAGATTTCTAATCACCGAAATGCCACGCCCCGCAAGACCTGCGCATCATATTTTAGACATAAAAGCATTGAAAAGTGCACTTTGATCGTAGCGTTTGTTCGTCATGAACACAAATAAATCACAAAACGCATAATCATTCGGCCTTATTGCAAGTGCCAGGAAATGAACAGAATTCACAATGGAATAGGCTATTTCGTACAAACTACCAAGCGGTCATCCGAAAGCCACATCTGACACCTTCCACACTTAAGTTATGACACCTTTGTGGCTGCTATAGGCACCCTTTATAAGGCACTTTTCTGGCTGCTATAAGTATACCACAGTGCCTGTAATAGCCGCCGTGGTGTTTCAGTGGTTATTTTGCTCGGCTGCTGACCCGAAAGATGCAGATTCGATCCCGGCCCCGGCGGTGGCGTTTCGATGGAGGCGAAATACTAAAGGCCCGCTTACTGTGCGATGTCAGTGCACGTTAAATAACCCCAGGTGACCGAAATTTCTAGGCGCTCAGCACTACGGCGTTACTCATAGCCGGAGTCTCTGCTGTAATACCCTACCGTCGCAGTGTGATGCCAGAGGAACAATTCTCACTTTGACGCTTTCCTGAGAAGCACTGGTTCTTTGTGTGCTGTGCGCTATTCGTCTTTTTCGAGGGTGGGAGCGCTAAAACCAACTACTAGAACTGTGGCTGGTACGGCAGAAAACATTCACGAACACATAGCCGAAGAGAATGTAGCATAATGGCAAACAAAAAAAATGCTGGCGGTTTAGCATTGCCAGACACGAAATATTGTGCGAAAGCAAGTTTTTGCAGGTGGACACCGCCTCCACGTACCTGAAAGAGTTATTGAGGTGTCCACTGACCCAGGGAGACAGTTATGCGCCTTTCCTCTGTTCAAAATCAGCGGAGTCTGCAACGTTGTCAATGCCAACGCCAATGAACCTAATGGACGCCGGCGGCCTAATGCTTCAGTGTCTCGTTTCTGCCAAAACGTTGTCAAGTCAAACACAAGCAGCGCATATCCCTCATTACAGTCACGTAGCTCAAAGCGCGATTGAGGTGTCCATTGGATCCAAGGAGCCAGTTATGCACGTTTCCTTTCCTTCCGGGACTTCTGCGCACAGATAGAACTTGATGAAGTACGACGACGTGCAACAGTTTAACACGAGGCGTGATCGGCTGCGGCAATAGTATAGTGTTCTCGTGCAGTGGCAAGCGAAGCTGGTCTTTTCGCTTCGCCGCTGGTACGATACCCAGTCACGGTGAGATGTTGATCTTCGAAGTCATTTAATGCGTAGCCTTTTTGACCTAGTAAAGTACGGTAAATTGATCTCACTTTGTTGCTTAATTGGTTACTCAGCGACTTATAACTGGCCAAAACTCTGGAGCTTTACTTTTTATGAATGCCGAGGACAGCTTACATTTTCTTTTTACCAGTCGTATCAGGCGAGCGGTTATCCATCGTTTTCGTGCTTTCTTTTAAAGGTATTATCTCAACTAAAGGTAAACAGTGATTATAAAATGGGAGAACGACCTGAAGAAGCTCGCTATGAGCAGAATCGGGTGTTGCCTTCTGTAAAAAAGGATTACAGATCACATGGTAAATACGGTTTCTGAATTGGTCAAACGGGCTTTGGGAAAGAAGCGGTCGACTGGCGTTCATGGCAGACTCTGCGATCGGTTCTTTTTGAAGACGAATAAAAATAGGACGGTGGTCGCTTAAATCTTTCCCAATAAGACCAGCGAGGAACACATCCTCGAGATTAATGATCATCTAAGGATGGTGATAATTGTAAGGCTACACTTTTAGGCCCGTGAATTAGATTATGCAAGCCGGCTGTTTGTATGGTGGCCAGCATTTGTTCTTGCACTGAGTTGTTCGTGGCCATATCTATGCTGAAATCTATGCAATCCAAGAAGAGACAAGGACTACAAACGGTCAAGCACTACGCAGACTACACCTCCCCTGCTGCAAACTCATGTCGCTGGCACTAGGTTCTAGACCACATTCCAATTTCGTCTGCGTGACCCATGTAAATTGACCTTGCCTCTCAATGTGACTGTGCTGGAAAGCTTTTGCCGTTGTGAACTGTCACATCATGAGCACGGCGACTGGACGGGCATTTTGAAGCACTATGCAGATACGCACAGGGCGTCAGGGAAGACAGAATCACATTTTAGTGAAAGCCCCAGAAGGTGCCCCAGCTTCGTCACTAGGGCGTCCGATTAATCGGCGACAACCGTTTTTTCGCCGTCATTCTGCACGACTGCGAAACCACACTTGCCACTTCAATATTAGTACTCTCAAAATGATAGCCAAGCACGGTACGAGACTTCAATTCTAGATAGCGAGAATAAGCAGTCATTCTTGTAAAGCCAGTTGAGGCACTGCTGCTTTATTCTATCTTTTCACTTCGTCTCCCAGTCCCCTTGGGTACAGAACCTCGGAAGCTTTTGTTCGCGTCCTCTTGCTCGGTATCCGACCGCGTCCGTGGTCCATGATGGACACACATCTATTCCGGCGCCGAGCAGACACGGGTCCTGTGAGCGCACTCCTCAAGATAAAGATCACCATGCGCAGTTCCTGGCGTGGCAGGACGGCCAGGTCCTGCGCGAACTTCTCGTTCTACAGTGCGCCCTGCGATTTCCCACGGGCGGTCAAAGAACACGGCGCTTAGCAACCGCGCGCTGCCGGACGCATGGGAGGAGGAGGATTACAACAGCGTAGCATTAATGAGCCGCGATTCGATCAAACCCTTTCGTGGCGTGATTTACCCCTTCATACCGGCGTGGGAGCGAGCACCCGTACAACATACCCTCCCCTGCGCCCGAGTCGCGTGCGGTGTTCCCGGCTCTCTAATCGCCCTGTTCATTTAGGTCACGATGTATGACCTGGGGATGTAAGTGCCCATGATGACGCCGTCAGCAGCGGCCAGCTTCTCTGAGCCCTGCTTGTCGCCGCTCTCAGAATAATACAGGGGGCAATCTATAACGCCCGTCCTTTGCTTCGCGCAAGCAGGCCGCGGGTTCCTGCGGCTTATCACGGCATTTAGGGGCTGGCGCGGTGGGGGTGTATGTACTGGTATGCCATATTTGTCGTCCGGCCGGTGACGGTAGGCTCTAGTTCGTGCTGACCGACTATGTGGTGTTTAGCGTGCCCATAACATGTTATTAAGAGCGCATTCATATTCACTGCCCTTGTTGGTAAGTACAATAGGGTTACATTTTTACTTCTATTACTTTTTTTTTGTTGTTGAAAACTGCTGCTGACTGAGCGTTAGCTGAGAATGGAGAAGTACTGGCCACTGCGCGGGTTTGTGCATGGAGAGAATTCCTCGAGGCAGCATTTTATTACATCACGCAGACTACAGGAAATTTGCACAGATTCGAAGCCAAAGGCGGGCCCGCTGACAGTTCTCAAGAGGCGGTCACGGCCGACATGTCAAGCTGAAGAGAAGTATTGTGAACTTTAATTGAAAAACATAGACAAGCGTCACGGCGTCAGGATTTGCATTACTATAGTTGAACATTAAATTTAGAGCAAACTTTCATTGGCTTTCAGTATTACTGAAATGCATGGAAATAACTCGTGCTCTAGTCTCTACGCGCGCGCCTGTGTTAGTGCACGCTGTAAGTCAAATCCGCATGAAACCAGGGTTGCTGATCATGCTAACGTGGTCCATCAACCATGCGAAACGAACATTTGCCGCATATTAGAAGTTATTTGCTTTTGAAACAAATTCATTGCTGCAATATTGCTTTTCAATAAGGATGTTGTGTTTTATAGTTATGGTTTCAGACCAGCCAGATGCATCGGGTTTTGGATATCACTACCTCATCTTTCGAGTATGTTTTCATTCCACCTGCGTGCGAGTTGAGTCCCCGCGGTGCGAATTTCCAAACCGTCAACCGTACAGCACAAAAACTCAGCTGCGTCACCTAGCGGAATATAGAATATTTCTGAGAACGGGCAAGCGCACAATTAACGCTGCAGATTGTCATCGTTCCTAGCGAACGAACCACCTCGTTCATAATTTCAGTCTCTGTTCAGCGAACTGTGCGCCTTGGTGCGGAGGGTTTGAATGGCTGCCGGTTCTTGACGCATGTGTATGTCCTCCGCAATTTTGATGTGCAGGTGGAGTGCAGTGTACGAAGACGTGAGAACTGTGTCTGCATTGCGCAATAGTATGCGTAAAGCATTTCGTAGCGCAGCAGGATTTATGTCAATGCAATAGAGAAAAGGAAAGCTTCGATGGTGGAATTGATTAGAGCACTGCTTTTGAACGCGTAAGATAGCTGTTAGAATTCCATTATTAATTGAACACCTTTAATTATTTCTTTTTTTTCTCAGTGCTTGCAGCACGTAAACCATTTGTTGCTTTCCCCGGGGGATATGTTGCCTTTCCGATCGCGTTCTCAGGTGCGAGCGAAAGTCTCTGTTTAAGCCATTTAATGCAAACCATCTCTTCTCTTCTGGGTCTTTATTTTAACAAGCATTTACCGCACCCAGCAAATAATTTCCTATTCTCGGTCGCGATGTGTGTTACGATGCATCAGGTAGAATTATGGGGGGCATTGAAGCAAAAGTCGCCGTTTAAAAAGCTTTAACACCAGCCAGGAGACAATACCAGGAGTTGGCACGCTGTATCGTTGACAGAATGACAATACCCCCCCCCGGGTGGTGTCGCTATGTGTTAATTATTTGTCTCCTTTTTGTTGATCACGCCGACCACCATAATTTATTGCGACCAAAATAATCTTTTGGCGTTGTATTGATATGAGCTCCAAGCAAATCCCTATTTTAGCGGATGCGTGGGGCTTATCTACACATGGAACAATGAGAAAATGAAAAAAGATGGCCAGCACATCAAATGACACTGCTTAGCAATTCCAATGCACCGATTTCGTCCTTTAAATCAATTTTGCACGAAGCTTGTTGAAACTGAAAGAGCTGAATTCGGTTTGGCTCCTTTTCTTCGCAGAAAAATGCCCTCTACGAAGTTCGTTGTATCTCTTGCCAGCTTTATCGGTATCCAATATCTGGAATGCGACTAAGACACCGCATTGTCGGCTTGTGGTGATCGATGGTCCACTCGTTGCAGTCACGCAATCTGCAAACACAACCAATCGCGAAGGAAGAAGACTCAAGAGAACGACGCAGCATGTTACTCCTAAGATGAAAAGTAGCGCAGCGCTAATGCATAAAAGGGGCGCCGCGCGCTCACTAATCCTCTAATTGTTATCGAGTGCACCTGCATGGACCGCGCCACTTCCTTACGACCCGATCCATTACCGCGTGCCTTTATATTAACCGCGCCAGAAGACGCCATGTCCTGCCTCTAACGAAGACTAAACGAGCTGCTCATTTCGTAACCAAGGCGCGGCTCTTGCGAGAAAAAAAAAGGAAAAATAAAAGTAGAAGAGCCTTGATTCCACGTTCCCCCTCGTCCCACTGCGCCTCATGTATGCGGCCGACCCGGGCTGAATAATGCAAGAGACTTTCCGTGAAATTGCCCCGCGCCAATGCCCTGCACTGCCGTTCGATTACAGAGCGCCGGAGCACACCCCGCGCGTTCCTATACATAGCAGCAGGCAGTCCACCGCACGCCTCCACGTATATGCATAAGCCACAGACGCGTATGTCCCTCCGTGTACGCCAGGTAGCGCGGCGCGCAGTACGGGCTGCGGCCGACGCAGGCAGTGCGCGGTTCTCGATCTTCATCGCGACGCGACGCGTCCCAGCGCTCCACCCAGCTCCGAGGATGGGGCCCACGCCGCGGTGGCCCAGCGCCCATGCAAGCGCCGCGGGCCCGTGAGCGCCCCGCGGCTGCACGCACACACGCACTGTTTAACGGGGCTGGGAAGAGACGGTGGCAGTGGAAAGGGAAGTCCTCTACGCCCGCGCCAAGCAAGGCAGAGCGGGCCGCCACATTTTGCTGGCGTCTTCTCAGAGAGGGTCCGCTGTGAAATGTTCTCTCTCTTTCTCTGCCCTTTCTCTCTCATGAGCGAGCTTACAGTGCTTCTGCTGCGTGGCGTTCGCTGCATCTTGAGGATGGGTGCTTTGGCGGGAAAATTACCCCCTTATTTGGCCGCGCGCTAATCGCAGAGGCGGTGCCTCGTCGTGTGCCAGGCAGAAAGATGCAAAGACAAAGAAAGAGCGAAAAGCAGGAAAGAAGCGAAGCAACGGCACTTCCACACCGACAGGTTGGCAGCTACATGCATTTGGGCAGAGGGCTGCTCAAAAATCAAGGGGGGGGGGGGGGGGTGCCGGCAGTGCGCAACTTGACGCACTGGCGCGGTGGTGGTGTTGGCGGCCGACGAGCAATTTTTTATCCCCTCTTGCAGGGTAATTTCAAGAAAACAAAAAAAGAGTAACTTCCGTCCGCGGGTTGATATGCGCAAGTCGTGCTCCTGTCTCTCTCGCTCTGTTCCCCTTGCCCAGTGTGTATCACCTTGCGAAGCAGCCAGAGAGAGACTGGCGTTGCTGCAGTTTTCTTTCTTTCGAAAAGTTTCCGGGAAAACCTCTCGTTGGTCTTTTCGCTATCAGATTTTCTCTCTTTGCCCTTTTTCTCCATTGCACTTGGAAGGGCGCTGTTGTTTCCGCGCCTGTTGCTGGTCCAGCGCAGCCAGGACGGAGCTGCCATTCGAAAATTCTCACAATTGATATGTATACTTTAGCACGCTCGCCCTTCCCGAGACGCGTTTCCTTTACGAACCCAGCTGCCGCGGTGGGTGAGCGGCAGCGGGGTTCTACTTTGAGCACGAGTTTTCGAGTTCAGCAGTCCCAGCCGTTACGGTCACATTTGCGATCGAGCAGAAGTGTTTTTAAAAATGCCCGTCTACTTTAATTTCGGCTCCCTATAAAGAAACCTGAACGGTTGAAATTATTCCGGAGCTTTTCACTGCGGCGTACGCCTCACACCCACGTTGTAGCGCTTTGGCGCAAAAAAAAAAATACATTGATGAAGCAATAATTTGCAGTGCCGAATACGTATTCATTTCTCGAAATGAGTAAAAAGGAGAATGCCAACGGATGCCACACTCTTCGGTTCCGTTAGGCTTGATTAGGACTTGTCATGAGCCCTTAAGGTGTGGTAGCCGTGCGGTATGAATGAGTTAACGTCCGGAGACTGCGCATGGCCTACGAGAGACGTCGTTATCATTGGTTCCGGATTCACACTGCGCACCGGATTGTTCGCATTTCGCCTCGGTCTAAATGCGGCGATCTTTTACATATCTAAATCCAAGAGGATCTATATATGTCTACTAACTTTGATTTATTTATTTGCTCCGCTGCTAAGCTTCGCTCTATGTTTACTGAGGATGAATAACTGATTTTACTTATCCTGGGATTTCATTTTTCGGACCGCTCTGTTTTGCTTCTGTTCTGCACTGATCAAGTGTTTTCATTTTCTTTTGTTTGACTGTATGAATTGATTGCTGTTGACCAAACGCTGCTCATTAAGTGGGGCGACGGACTCGTCAAGCCGCCTATTGACGGCTTTTTTTTTCCGTCGTCCTCCATCTGTGTACTGCACATGGTGGAAATAAAGTCTTTAGCTACGTATTTAGATCCCTCAAAGCAGAAGATTGGACAGCCGTCACCATAGCTCAGTTGTTAGAACACCGGACGCTAAATTAGGAGTTCGTGGATCCGGACCCCACCGGTGGCATGTGGTTATTTTTCAAATGTTTTCTAATGAATTTTCTTTAAATAATTGCCATATTAATCTTCCAATGAAGAACACCGCAAAAAATAAAAAAGCCTTGCCCTATGCTCCTTGGTTTCGGTGACTGTTGACTTCCGTGAAAAGGATTTTAGAGACCAATCATTTAAAATAATTCGATTCCGTTACCCCGCGCTCAGCAGCAGAAACTGTGAGCAGTTTTCTCTGCATCAGACGTAAAACCTAGTATGACACCTTTCTACCTGAAACGGTACTTGCACCCCGTGAGGTCGGGAAACGACGGCAAGATCTCAGAGAGAGCAGACCACTTTTTCTTAATTGTCTGATTTCGCCGCTTATCGGCGATATAAAGAAGCTTCTACCCTTCTTTTATTTTTTAAATTTCTTCTCAGCTTCCTGCGCTGTTTCTCCCTCTCACCGAGAAAAACAATGCATGCAAGCGCTGCCTGCTAGCCGGTACGCACGAGGGGTCATCACCTCTCGAAACCGATCGCTCTCGGCTGATAAGGAGCGAGAAGAAAGCTGTCGGCAAGCCTGTTACGGACTCAGTTGCGTAACTAGAGACACGCCGGGCGTGTTGCAGGAAACTGGTTAGGGACCGAAACGATCGCCGCGGTGTTGTGGAGGTCGGAAGGTGGAGGTGGGGGCAGGGTGTCCATAAGGAGAACTGCACTAAGTGCCGCACTTTCGATCTCGCGCTGTGAGCAGGGGGTCAAGGGAAAAGGTCTCGAAGTTCGCGGGCCTTCGCGGCACGACTGGCCGGATGAAGTTGCCACCCACCACCTCCGAAACGCACGCGCGCGTACGGGCTCGCACCGCGGCCGCTTGAGAGAGCAGGCGTGGACGTCTGGCGAGCTGGCGAAACGCGCGGTCCCAGCTCTTTCGAGGTAAGATCTAGAACGTAGAAAGACGAAGCAAAAGCTTCGGAAATTAAATGGCGGCGTATCATCGCAAAGTGCGGCATGGATGAGCCTCCGGCAGCGCGCTAGGGCCATATTTCTTTCCCACCCGTTGGTAGAAAGGCAACCGTGTGCGCGCCATTAGTTTCCTGCCCTCTGGGTGCCGCGCTCGGCGCCGTTCGGGGGTGTTGACTCCGGGTTAGCGAGGGACGCCGCTCCCGGGAGAAACGTGAGGCTCCTTAATTGGTCGGTACCTTTGTTTCCCGCGTTGGTCGTCGTGCGGTGTCCGCGGCAGCGAACACGAGAGGGCGCGCGTGCTGAATAGGAGGCGACGCGTTCGCCCCGTCCAAGAGAGGTCGTTTTTCTCAATGGCGCTTAACCGTGCCTCCTCGGAAGCACGGGGGGCTGAACCAACCCGCCCGCTTGGCGGAGCAGCTTCATCAAAGTTTGTTACATTTTATACTCTTTGTGCTTGCTTTTTTGCTCCCATCATGGCGATGTTTTGGCCGCTTGTAAGCCGACGACGTATAACCATGGCTTCCGGATCTGCTTAGTTGCGGGGATTGCACAAGGTTTGTTTTGTGCGGTAATCTCCTGGTATAAAGAGTATTTCCCTTTCTCCCGGGGGTCTTTTAGACCGCCTCCAGACTACGCCAGCTTAAGACAAGGAGAAAGCAAAGTAAGCAGCAGTGCACATGGGATGTGTTGGTTACGAGGATGCTGTCGAGGATACCTCCCTTAGTGTTTTAGTCAGTACCCTGTCCATGCGGTCACTTTGATTGTTGTGTGGCCAGCCCCTTAGGCCGTTCCTTGTGCACCCCCTTATGCTTGAACATATCTGTGCTAAGATATAATGACCAACTGTATGCGTGCCATTCAAAGATGCTAAACCCTGCCTTTTTTTTTTCGCATTTCTGCGCGCTCAAGTCATAACCCGCATATTCATGGATTTCTGCGCCTCTCTGAACCTCGAAGCTGGTCTGCAGCTCATGTTTTTGAAAGCATTCCGGGGCGTCCCCCAGAGCCTCAGTCGCTTTGGGACTTTAAACCCCCATAAACCATAAAGCATTCTGGGGTTTGGCCAAGTATAAAGCGGCACACGATTGCTAGCGCGTACAGTTTGCTCCTTGGAAGAAAAGAAACCAATTCTGACGCGCTTACTTGTGCATGCTGCAGTGAAAGGGATATGACACTGTTGGCTGTTTTTACTATTGATTGAGGTTTATCTCGCGCGCTTGCTTTCGTTTTTTTTTTTTTACTCAAGTAGTCATACCTATTCACAACGAATAAAATACATAAGACAGGTCATGCGGCAACGTAGTTTTCGTTATTCACTGTACAGCGCGAACCTGCGAGGAAAGCCGCAGCTATACGGCAGACTTCGCTGCGCTCTTCGCTGTGGAAATCATCCCGCACGGCAGTGGGCCGAGCGCCAGCGAGCGCTGCTGCTCTTCGATTGTCACAAGCGCTACATAGTCGGCGCTGTCGGGCGCACGGCGGGGCGTCGCTGCGCGATCCGGCAACAGGTGGCCCTGCGAAATGAGCGCGTTTTAATTCCCGCTACACGCCGTGCGGGCGGAGTGGGTATCTGCTGGCGGCATCGCCCATTCTTGCGTCAGGCAGCGCGAGCCCTGCGTGCGTGCATGGCCAATTGGCCGAACGTCGCGCCGCGGCCAACTAATGGCATCGGCTCGTGCTTCGCCGTAGGCTCCACCCCACCACTTAAGAAACGATCGAGACACCGCCATGTTTGCGAAACTGTTTCCGGTCCTTCTCGCGATCCCCCTCTGCGGCTACCCTCGCCCGCTCTCTCTGCGAGTTCGAGACGGAGATGCACGTATCGATAGGATGCCGAATATCTCTTCAGCCTCAGCTGGGCACAAAACTTCCCTCGACATGCAGTTACATCGTTGCCCGAGAGAGCAATTCATCAATCTGCGCGAGTGCTCTCTGTGAGAGCTCCTTTTGTGAGGGCCCACAGGCCGTGCGTTGCGCGCAACGGTTTCAACTCGGTCGTAAATCATTTGGGGCCCGCAGCGGCCATAACACGTCATGCACGCCGCGCGGACGTGTGCGCATGCGCTGACCCGGGACGCGAGAGCCGAGAAGGCGTGCGGGTGGCGCCTTCCCGGCTTTCAACTCGTTGGCCGTTCACTTTTCGGTCAGCACTCGGTGCAAAGCGCGGGCCCCTTCCGCGTGATGACACAGCCGCTGCCTTAAATTCCGGCGAAGGTGTGTGTGTGTGTGTGTGTGTGTGTGTGTGTGTGTGTGTGTGTGTGTGTGTGTGTGTGTGTGTGTGTGTGTGTGTGTGTGTGTGTGTGTGTGTGTGTGCGTGTGTGTGTGTGTGTGTGTGTGTGTGTGTGTGTGTGTGTGTGTGTGTGTGTGTGTGTGTGTGTGTGTGTACACGGAGAGAGAGAGAGAGACACACACACAGAGAGGGTAAAGAAGTCTACAATAAGGAAAAGAAATGACGAAAGCGTGTTGGGAAACAACCCACTAAGAACGATATGTCAGTTCTTTATCCAAGAGCTGAATGGATGGAAGGCAGATGTGTAAGCACGTTCAAGAGTAGCTTGCGCATGCCGACGCGGCATGAATGCGCACCCGCTGCATTTCAGCTCACTCAAAGCAACAACTCGAAACTTGCTTCGTATGCTCTGCCGCGGTGAGTAGACGTTACGTAAGTAACGACAGTAGAGTTCGTTTCTTCGGCTGTCTACAATACCTAGCCGGCCAGGGGCAGAAACCATTTGGTGAAATAAATGAGACCGCTCGTGACGCTGCGCCGACTAAGAGCACCTACGTACGGGCACAAGTGCGTGAATTTTGGAAAAATAAACAAGAGTGTTTTTTTTCTCTTCTTTTGAGGATGCACAAGTGGCTGTGCTCATTCATCTCAGTTGACTCCCAGATCCAGGATTTCAGCTTCGAGATTTCAAACGCGCAAAAAAAAAAAAAAAATCCAGACTGAAGTAGCATTGTCGCTTTGAAAGCGATGCTGCAGATATTAATTGCAGCATTTTTATGCGCCTCTCGATGTTTGCTCCTGCATGTCCATTCCGTGCAGAACTTACCGCTGTCATGAAGGCATAAGAAGACAGCGTCTTGCACCGCCGCAAAGCCATCCTACTTGTAGGTTCAGCCACACAACTGCGTCCTCGGTAAAAGAAAGAAGAAAAAATTGGCCGGCGATTTTGCATGACTAAGCGCAGAATGTCGTGCAGTGGCACTAGTTAAAAAGGTTGTTAGGGGCTGCAGCCATTTTACTTAAAGGCCTTTACAATAACTCACTTGAGATTATATGCCTTTTCCCGGAAGGCATTTACCTTGAAGGCCTTCACCCAGGTGTACCCTTCACCCAGCCATTCAACGAGGTAAAGGCCGGGGTGAAGGACACACCTGAGCAGGCCTTCAACCAAGTGAAGGACTGCCATACACATGGTTGGTTGCCCACAATACGGTGCGCAGGAGGGCCGCCGGTGCAGTAATGATATAAGGCAACTGACGTGCATTTCGTATATTTGAGGGCCCGGTCCCACACGAAAGCATGTCTGCTTATGGTGGGCGATCTTCGAGTCTTCTTCCGAGAGGCGCAAATGTATTTTACGCCCAGAAGAAGAGAACCGCATGGTACTCAGCGTTACTTGGAGGAATCAACGCGGCGAAAAGAAGGAAAGGAGATCACGCAAGAGCGTAAACAGGCACCAAACATCTTATTGCGTTGTGAAGAGCAAAACCGCAAAACAAGACAGGAATGAGGCGGTGGACCTCAGTCCCGTCTTGTTTTGCGGCTTTGCTCCTCACTATGCCCTACCAAATGACCTGGAACCAAGACCTTCTAAGTTATTGCGTTAACTGTACTTTCCGGTTAGCGTTGTGATAACCAAGTCGTATCAGGTTTGCACAACATAATCTGTTATTTCTAACAAATACTGATACTGAAAACAGTGCGTGCGTCCCGCATCTTTCACTCCACGAAGGCATCCCTTCAGCATACTCTAATTGCGTGAATTCTTTATATCTAAAGTAGACTGACATATGCTTAAAAGCATAACAAGGGTTCACTGACGTTTAGACAGGGAGCCAGTCATCTTCAGAAACTATATATATATATATATATATATATATATATATATATATATATATATATATATATATATATATATATATATATATATATATATATATATATATATATATATATATATATATATATATATATATATATATATATATATATATATATATATATATATATATATATATATATATATATATATATATATATATATATATATATATATATATATATATATATATATATATATATATATATATATATATATATATATATATATATATATATATATATATATATATATATATATAGTCCGCGACCGGTCTGTTTGTTGTCCACGCGCTGAGTACCACGTGTTAAGGGTTTTCCTCTGTCCCTCTTTTTAGCACCAGCATATCATAACAAGTCTACTTTGGTTAATACTCACCTTCGTAGCGTAACTTTTCATTTACTCTATCCCCCTTTCTTTGTTCTTTTTCTCATGCTCGAGAGTGTGGACTGCCAGGTAACAGTGGCACCGGTGGGACATCTTATTTTAATGCTATAGCATTTAGGTTGTCTTCTCGGCGTTTCTGGTTTCTCCGTAACGAAATTATCTAATTAACCAGTCATGAAGCACCACCAAATTTGAAATTCCCTGCCTACCGAATTGTGAGCAAAGTGCCCACCATGGCTAATGGTAATTAAATTAATGATTGGTTAAGAGAGGCCACGTGAATTTGCGGCGCCATCACAACCTGGTCACAATGTCACGTGGAAACCTACTTACCGGGTTGTGAGCTGCCTGCCCCACCCTTTGCTCGTGGCAGTGAAATTAATTCATATAAATTCAGTGCTGTTGCCACCTGCCCAGTCACCTCGACTAAGTCATCTCGTTTGAAACTGGAAGACGTTCTTCTGCCTTTTCTTTCCTGTGGTCTACCACCTTTAAGTTACTTATTGGCATAATTCGCATTTCTTAACATTGTCTCTGAACATCGTAAATACCACTTGGGGCAATGAAACTGGAGGCTTCCTTATGAGATGCCTGCCACAGCCGAAGCCGCACAAGCACAGCAGAGAGTGTTTTCTCTTCTGTCCAGCCTACGCGTTCTGCACTTACCAGCAGAACCGAGAGCCGCCGCGGTGACTCAGTGGTTATGGCGTTCGGCTGCTGACCCGAAAGACGCGGGTTTGATCCCGGCCGCTGAGGTCGCATTTCGATGGAGGCGAAATGTTAGATGCCCGTGTACTGTGCAATAACATGGCATATTAAAGAACCCCAGGTGGTCGAAATTATCCGGAGCCCTCCACTAGGCTGTCCCTCATATAGCCTGAGTCGCTTTGAGACGTTAAAACTCTATAACTCTTGCCTAAACTCTAGAGACAATCGATCATAAAAGGACCAAACACAGCCGCATTTAGAAAAATAAAGATAAATCTTCCATTTACTGAAATCTGACAAACATAAAATTAATCGGAGCCCTCCTCTATGTCTTGCTTTGTGGTGCACAGTATAGTTTTTCGTTGTGAAAACACAGTGCATTGAAATGTCTTTTAAGGGCAGTTGTCGTCCCCCTCGAAGATAAACAGCAGAAACGGCAAAAACAGAGTAGCGTTCGTTCCAATCTCGGTATCATGTCTTTCTAGCAAGGTTTTGGAAATGTGAAATAAAAGATGAGTTGTGCGTTGGTAAAGGCGTACAAAAAAATACTGGCTAAATTAAGCTACTGATCAGTTAAAATATTCGACGAGAGCTGCCATACCCATTTTTCTCTCCACGATGGCGCCCCTCAATTTTCTTTCCCTTATTCTTGCCTTCTTCTTTTCTCTCATCTTCTCTTTCTCTCTCTCTTAGCCTGGCTTGGAGTCGCCCCAACCTGCTTGGGCGCCAAGGCAAGCCAAGACAGTCCAAGTCAAGCCAATAAAGAGCATGCAGCTACTACAACTACCGCTACAACTACCGCTACAACTACAGCTATAACTACAGCCACAACTACAACGAGCTTCAGTTGTGCTCCCGGGAATTAATGGAATCAGGGTGGGCTCCCGGGAATTAATGGCTCTCGCCGCAATAGAAAGCTCCCCATTTCTGGGAAGCCGCCGCAGTGGCTCGTGGTTACGGTGCTCGGCTGCTGAACCAAAAAACGCTGGTTCGATCCCGGCCGCGGCAGTGGAATTTCGAATCGGTGGAGGCGAAACTCTAGAGGCCCGTGTACTGTGCGATGTCAGCGCACGTTAAAGAACTCCAGGGGATCCAAATTATCCTTAGCCCTTCCACTACGGCGTCCCTCATAATCTGCGTCGCCTTGGGACGTTAAACATCCATAAACCCGTTCCTGGGAAGTATTACGCCAGGTTAAGTGTGACGCCAGGTAAGCCGTCTACGAGAAATATCCATGATCATATGAGCGGCTGTCTTGTTGGCTGAAGCAACCGTAAGTGCTCCTCGCGTTGCTAATCTTGCACTTACCTAACCAGTCATTTCTTGCTCGCGTAAATCAGCAAGGACGAACGAAGCAGTCAGCCTTTTATTTATCTTTCTTCCTCCGCGTAGAAAATACCGCGCTGTTTTGTGGGATAAATTGGCTGCTTTAACAGCAAGCAGTTTGGGATGCAAGCAACCAAGCTGCAAATACCGAGTGACGACATATGGTCCGAGAGAACTGTTTCTAGTCGCTTCGCAAAATGCACATCGCGATGCGTGCTCCCGTGATAGGAGAAAGGCGACAAGTCGCGTTACGTTACCCACATTCTTCCCCGCTTCCACGGCGCCTTTGAGTCGTCGGCGTCGAAGGAAATTCCCGTTACTTCGCAATTGCGCTTCTCCATCCATTATCGCTGATAAGATTACGACGCACATGCATAGCGGGGCGCCGAGCTGGACGTCAACTTCGGTTGACCTCTGGTGTGCTCCTATATAGCGCGGCCCGCCACGGCGCGTGCTGGCATGCAGCGTCTCTTCTCTCATTTCAAGGCCGCCAAAAGGGCACGCTAGTGTACGGGCTGTGAAACATGGCCGCCCCGTTCGTCCGGCCGGCCGTATTAATTCGATTGCTCTAATTTGAGCCCGCGCACGCCTCCACTCTGGGCAGAGGAGCACGATTCGGACGTTCGCTCTAGCCGACACCCTCCTCGCCCCGAAAGAAGCTGGAAGGGTGCCCTCCGTGCCCAGATGATGACCGAATCACGTTTCCACGGATGACGCGCGTACGCCTTCAACATTCGCTCGCCCGTTGCGCGAGAAACCGGGAGCCCGAAAGCCGATCAGTGGTCAGCGAAAAAGCGAGCGCCCCAGCAGTAATTACGAGGCCTCCACTCCGCCACGAGCTCGCCGTGGACAGTTGGTTAGGCGCCTCGAGGCCAGCACCTCAGGTAGGCAGAGTTGCGGCGACTTAGATGAGCAGAACAACGAATCAAGAGAGAGAGAGAGAGAGAGAAACGCCAGGGCAGTTCATCTTGGCCACGTGCGACTTTTTACCTGTGCCCACCAGCTCCGGATGGCGAGAGTGAGGCGAACAGCAGGCGCCCGTGCAAGAGATGGCCGAGTTGAAAAATGAGCCGCCATGATTATCAAAAATACACACTATTTATACACCGCGATAGGGCCATCCGCTGCCTACCTGTAGGCAAGGGTCGTCCCTTCTTGGCATGCCGCCGTCTTTCTCCCTTTCTCTTTCTTTTTTTCCCTGCCTCCAAAGAACTACCCACCGGCTCTGATTACTAGGGAGGGAACGGACGAGAGAAGGTATGGCTTCACGTAGACTTCATTAGAGGCGCGCGCGTGCGTTCTAAACGACGCGAGTGCGCGCAGGCGCGGGCTTCTTTCAAAGCGGCTACCGCGCTACTGTGCCGACTAAATATGCGCGTAAGCTGATGCCATTTGCGCTGCCCTTCTTCTTACTAGATATCTGGGCACGCGCCGCCACTTCGGGGAAAACCGCCCATGGCAGCGAGGGTGTCCGCCGCATGTGCGTTGCGCGCGGGGATGAGCTTTCGCTCAGTTACGTACACCATGCCCACGCACTCGGCGATAATCTATTACTGGCGTATGTATACAGCCCACGGAATGAAACGCCACGTAGAAGAAGTGCTTGCGGAGAAAAAGCAATGGTGCGGTTCTGCACACAGGGTAACTGCTTATCCGGGCCATTCGTTGCCGAAAGTCAAGTCCTGCGTAAAGTAAAAAGCAAAGCGAGTCCTGGATGGCTCGGCAATTGCTTGGAAAGCCCGGTCACAGCCCCGGTGTAACGACGACCAGACGGGTTAGGGCGTGGCTAAAGTCTCCCGTTACAGCACATACAAGAATTAGAATCAGAAATTTATTTCAGCATGACATACTTCTGAAATGCTGAGAGTGCAGACGAAAAGCCTTCTGTGGTCTTGACGAGACCTATAACCTAACCAGGTGTAAACATTCAGGAGTCCAGGAGTGAAACAAAGCATCAGGTGAACTGATACGGGCATCTGGCACAAATCACAACCTGCAGACCCTGGACGCCGGCTCTGGAGGAGGAACCACCGCGTGTGTGCAAGCGCTCGCTCAACCTTTGTAAAAGACTGGTATGAAGGCGAGTCAGTCCGAACGAGACGTTTGTATACAGCCTGGAGAGGCGGTATGCCGGTGGTTCCGTTGTTCCCAATGACTCAACGTCACTCGGGGCCTAAAACTGGAGAACAGTGCGTTCGTACGTGGTTCCGAGAACAAGCTGAAATCTGTAAGGAATCTTTTTGGGCGAATCAAACTTTTGCGTCAGATGTCACTTTCGTTAGGTCATTGCTACCTAAGTGTACTGCCAAGTAAAATTACGGAGGGCACTTAAGAGTACCTACGTAATTTGAAGGCGAAATCATTATTTTTTTAATTTATATATTTCCTTCCTTCCTAATGACACACTTATATACTCATTAGCCCACAGTCGTAAGGGAACGCACACACTAGGTTCACCTTTATTCGCCCAGGAGCAAGGCTGTTTTATAGTATATACGTTGCGGGCTCGCCTCGCAATCTGAAGGTCCTTGGTTCACTTCTCTGCACATTCGGAAAAAAATTTCTTGTTCGCTGATGACGTCATTTAGGGCTTTTCCGGGCCACTTTTCCTGGACGCCGACAACGGCGCCGGGTTTCGTTACTAACGGCCCATATGGGGCTTTCGCCATAATGATGCACCTTATTTCTTGCGCAATAGATAGTGCAACGCAGCAACATCAAGAGCAAAAAAAAAAATCCCTTAGGCTATCCTCCGTGGATCGTTCGAATGCGTTAGCATCGCCTGCTGCTGCTGACTCTGTTGTAGCTCCGTCTTAAGGGTATGACACGATAGTATGAATGGGTTAATACCCGTATATACGGGACTGGTCATTTTCTAAATTTACACTGATAAATCGCTGGAAGCCCTCATACCACCCCTGGCGCAGTGGTGCAGCGGTTAAGCGCTGTGCCACTTCCCTGCGATTGTAGATGCTGCCACCGGTGGGACTTGTCGAGACCAGGGTTGATCTTCCCGAGCAACCTATCGCGACCAATATTTATTTAAGTGCTACCTTCCACGGTGGGCGGTTTGCTCACTGTCCGGTGGGAATGTTGCCATCTGCCATGGTGGATAGGTTAAAGTGATGTGAGAAGGTTTGCACCGCTTATCCCGTCACTTGCGACACGTTGCCATTTACGCTTGCACAGACCCTTATAATGCTACGGCATTAATAAAAAGAATTTTGCTTCACAACGCAGCCAGTCATTTACAGCGCCGACTGGGGGCCTCAAAAAACCATCCACGCTTGAGAAGGTTTCAAAGATATCTGTCGAATAGTCTCTCAGATAACCTCAAGTTCAGCAACGCCATGTTGCGTTCTGAACTACACCGTACCTTCGCATACCTTAGTGTGTCGGGGTAACGAAAGCTGCATTTAAAGGCGTTAACGAGCTGATTGTATTGTGCGCATGCGTTTGGTTGGGACATTCTAAGGAAAAAAATTCGATAGTTAGCTGCCTGTGGCTGAGAGTTATAACCGACGCATGGCACGGAAAACCACGTTTGCATCCGCCCCGGAGTCGGGCTCGGAACGTGGTGGGAGTGCCGGGACAATGGTGTCATGGCACAAGGCAGATATTCGGAAGCCACTATCAGAACGTGTGCGAAGGTGCAGTGGCAGCGAGGTTCCGAGAAAAAAGCAGCCGCAAGCGTTGGAAATAGACGAACTTAGGTAGAAAACACTTGGAAGCGTAGCCTTTTGTACGCATGAGGTTCTTGTGATACGAATGGGGGCAGCAGTTGACACGCTGCGAAGGGCCTGTACTAATTCCAATTTTCAGGGCCAATTTTATGGTTCTTTAAGTCATGCATCTCTTTAAGACAATGGAGGAGCGTTTGATATTTCTGCCCTTCTTGCTGTACTAATTGTTGGTGCTCGAAACACCAGGTGCCACTCGGACATTTGGGCATCAGTTCGACTTTGCGTGTTTGGTCAGCGACAGTCTGTCAAAGGGGCTGCAAATTTCAGTGGTGTACCTGTACGCTTGACACCCCCCCCCCTCCCGCCCCCCCGCCTTCCCTCAATTTATCGGCAGATTCGTGAGGTAACACTACGGGTGGCGATAATATTGCCGGCATCTCTTCAGCCGTCCCGGTAATTTTTATTTTGCCTCATTTTTTTTTTACTCTCTGTCAGCTTTTCTTCTTCGCTGTCTTCTCGATAAGCTCGCACACTAACGTGGCAGTTTGGGCAAGTTGGTATCGCGTGGCAGGATTGAGCAGCGCACACAGGGACGAGGACGGCGAGACGGCGCTCGTGTCTCGTCGTTTCTTTACTTGTGCCCTCGTCCTGTGCGCGTTGCTCAATCTTGCCAAGCTCGCATACACTCTCACCTCAAAGAGGAGTTTGAGCAGAGGAGGAAACGGCTGCCCCTAGCGCTATTAGTGCCTATTCACTCCCTTCAAATATTCATTTTCAGTTTGTTTTCGATAAGAAACAAATCTTGTAGCTCGAAAGCATTTAATTGTTGGATTCACTTGCCAAGTACAGGCAGAATGAGTCAAAGGAGCACGCTGAACCAATCAGCCGGGCAGTGGCCAGTTATTGTTGCCAGCTCCTATAGATCCACTGCCAAAAGTCGCCCCTACGCTTCGACGTGCACCATTGGTTCGAAAAGAACATTTCTGGAGCAAACTAAAACACTACGTGTTACGATTTAGGCACTGTCACTGCGCTTTTAACCGCTGCGCTGACGGGTCAGTGATTCGTTCCGCCGTCAAGCAACCCTAAATCCGCTTTGTGGTGTAGAAGCCCACTTGTGACCTTTTTTTTATTCAAGGTAGGGTCAAGGACCCATTTCCCAAGCATATCACCCTTAATTGGGCGAGCACTAAACCAAGAGAAAGCTTGTACCTACTGTATCACCAGTGGGTGCCCGGCGGCACTCGGGATCGAACCCCGTACCTCCCGCATGCGAGGCGGATGCTCAGACCAAACAAAGAATAGAAAGTGTATGCTTATTTGCTTCGCAAGCCCAGTACAATAGACACGATTAAGGCGCATTTCGCCTCTCGAAGTATACATATGCATTTATAAAATAATTAGAAGAGATGCTTGCAAGGTACGCGGTTGAGATTGGAAGCTTATACCCAGAAATTCTGGACCAGCGCATTGTTTCAACGGGAAGTACTTTATGAATGCAGTTTTTTTTTGTGCCGAATTTAAGATTGCACCGTAACAGTGAATATATCCGCGGATGCCCCATCGAGACTCTTGTAGTTCTCTGCCATTTATTGTCAAGAACGCACAAGTTTGCTTTACTAAGGCAGTCTTAACTACTCCGAGTGCGAGCGCAGCCGAAACTTTAAAAGAAAGATTTTTGATACCCATCAGAGTGTTAGACCTTTCCGATTAACAAATTCATGACAGGATCTCACAATATTCCACAAGTGCCTCAATTTAAAAGGGATGTACAAGATAGCAGGACTTGTATACTCTTGGCAGTCATACGTAGATGGCATGATGCGCATACGGAACGTGCTGTAAGAGTGACCGCTCGTAAACACAATAATGTGACAGCCCTAAGAGGACGGGACAAGAGAGAACGAGACAGACAGAGAAAATCAGCACAAGTGTCTGCCCCGTAGTAACCTTGTCCCGTTTTCTTAGCGCTATCACATCTTTTCCGTTCACACGTACCGATCAGCCCGTACTAGCGCTCTTTTAGCGACACGTAAGCTCCTTCAGAATGGATAGTATTTATCAGGCACTACCTTTCCTCGTGGATGAGCTTGCGTCGAAGCATACAAAACGTTTGCTAAGACCGGAATGCAAAACGAGATGTCGAGCGTAGAGTGCGGCGTCGACAAAATGCGTAGACGACAATGGGTTCATCGCCAAGTTAGTGGCGCGAGCTTTATGGCTTACGTTTTCAAACAAAGGAAGGTCACGAGATCTCTTGTTACTTAATGAATACCTTAAAGAGGAACTCGGCTAGAGACATGGCAATCACCAGGATCGTGTGCTTTGTTTTTAATCGGCATATCATTCAAAGAATCCATTGCGATGCATCATCTAAATGAACAGAAACAAATTACTAGTTCCGCGGACTAACGTTCCGCAGCCATACCTCTTTGCGAATAGGGGAAACAGCGGCTTACTTCCCTTGATGAAACATTCTTGAAAGATAGGTCAGCCAATTAGCCTTTTAATTTCATTGCGCTGTGAGACGACATAACGGGCCTCGCTTAAACATACGGGCGCTAAGAAGTCCAAAAGCCTGTTTTCGTCTGTTTCAGAGATGGAGGTAATTACATTACTGCGACGAAATTACAGTAATTAATTCTTGTTCTCGGTAGTTTGTAATGTAATTCATTACTATTCTGGGCTGGTAATTTAGTAATGTAAGGCACTACTTTGGATTAGTAATTTTACGGCAACGTAAATAATTACTAGCGAAATTACTTTTGTGAGTATTTAGTCCGTACTCCTCCTTGTATCGGCCACGCTTTGGCCTCGTGTTGGCGCGATTGAGCGTCTAGAAAGAAAGAAAAACGCTCATCCAACAATAGCCAGCACTCCAGCGAAGCGGCGCACGCGGACGAGAGGCGATGTGCGCGCGGGCACCAGCCCCGTCTTGGTGTTATAGTGCTGCTGCCAATCTTACAGCACTGCCTAGGGTCTCCCGCACAAACGCGCCGCAGGCCACCACGAGAGCTCCATGATCATGACATGCCGTATGGCACCAACGCCCTGCGAGTTCATATATCCCGCCATTGTAGGATACAACTTAAGAAAACGGCAGTTGATAACAATGAGCCATGGTCCGCGGCACACTGCTATACATCGCTCTCCAATCACATCAGTAAACCATAACAACCATTTAATGTTTAACTATATGAAACAAGCCAGAGGCATCAAAATTTTAGACCTTATAATTTTTTGTTGCGATCAGCTTCTGTCTTAGGTGCATGAAAAGTTTGTCAATGGACTACCTTTTTGTCGTAAAGGAATTGTGTGCGGCGGTCATGAATATGGGCGGAGCATCATTGCAGACTTGAGTTGTATCCGGATATATATTCCTTCATATATATTGTCACGTCGCCGCACAGACTAGAAGTCTGAACTGACATCTAACAAATCTGGTTGGGAGTTTCCGGGAAAACTAGCTTCTGTGGCCGGATTTAAGGCCCTGTGTTTAATTCAAGGGCAACATAGGCGACCGTCTCCGCGACATGCAATTTATTTATGCCAACGTGCCTCCAGAACGATTCAACAGCAGAACTCGGAGCTTGTCTGCTCCCCGGTGCATTTGTGGAGCGTGAAAAACTAGTCGATGCACTCTCGCTATTTACGCGGACGACAAATTCTTCAGCATCAACAAGGTGAGACCATATAAAGTACTGAACAGTGAACTTTTGATTGAAGAGGGTTGCAAGCAATGATGCAAATTTTGAAATTAAGTTGACCTCATCTACGTCAACAAAGCAGCGGTTCAATGGACTAGGGCAACTTTTCTTCAAAGAGGGGCAAAATTTCCGACGCCAACTTTGAAGCTCAATAGCGGCGCAAACAAAGAAATCTCCAAATGTACGAACTATGACTAAGGCGCAAATTTATCCGTCGAAACTAAAAAATAATTTAAAAGTAATTCTCATTACTTTTGGGAAGCAATTGTAATTTAATATCGTTACATTTTACAGCAGTACTTTGTAATGTAATTAAATTACTTCCGTTAGATTTCAAAAAGTGATTAGTAATTTAATTTAATTACTTTCCAAAAATATTTATGCCATGGATGGTCTGCCTTATCGTCGCGACGATAAGCCTATGACTCGTAGGGATGCAGCGCATTGTCTCGTCTATTTTTATGCGTTAGTGCGGTGGCGTCCATAAGCGGAGCTTGCTACATTTTCATTAAGCATTAATCGAGCTATAATTTTGCACCAAACAGAATATATAGTTCGTATACTGATGAAGTCACAGCAGGAGAACAGTGAACTAATCGTTCATGATTGGCAGATGAAACAAATATAAGAATTCGTGAGAGACGCCAAGCACAGAGCCAATAGCAGAGGACAGGAAAGAACGCATACAACAGCAGGGTCCCGAATTTTATCCAGCACATGCTCAGTTGACACAACTATGCCAAAAGCCATTAGAAAACATCCTCAGGATCGTCGCAGTCGACCAGCAGAGACGCAGAGGCTATTCCTTACGCTTGCCACAACGCACAGGAGCAACGGAAAAATGGTGATGTGCTGTTTGTCTGCTCTGGCCCGTGGGTGTTGCCACGCCAACGTCCCTAAGAAGGCCGCGAATCGAGCGCTATTTGTTCGCAGACATCACTGGAGTATCCGTGCAAGTTAACATGCCGTGTTGGCTTGAACGAACAACTTGAGCCACTGAGGCACTCGCAGAGCTTCCCGCTTTAGGCGTTCCTTGGCAGCTTTGCTTTCACGAGTCAGGGCATTCTCTTGCCAGCGTCGGTACTTAGGTGCAAAGCTCCGTTCCTTAGTCTCGGCGTTGTATTTTCAATGCTTACTTTGCTTCATTGTCCATTGACAATGCCTCACTGAACCCATCGGGTTAGTTGTTTACTTTCGCGATTCAAACAACGCCTTCGCCCGCACTCTTTTCCGGTTCACTTCGCGGAATAAGTGGCCAAGCATCGTCGCGGCGCACGAAACGACCGCGTGAGGCCGCCTTCGCTCCTTCTTCGAGCCGCAATGTGCACGCCCCGCCTGACCTTGCGGGACTGTCGACACTATTCTCGGCGAAGTAGCAGCCGGATTCGTTGGTGACGTTACTGGCCACGTGACTCCCGAGTGGTAAGTCATTTCGCGCTTGCCAACGGACGCGGCGCAAAGCTCCGGCTATCCCTCTATAGGGTGTGAAAAGGGAGCGACGGCATATAATTTAGTCTGCAAATTACGCATAAAACGCACTGTCCAGTGTACTGTCATGGACAAAAGCTTGCGGGATGTGGATTCGCGAAAAAAAAAATTCTGCTCAGTAAGGTGAAGGAGGTTAATGAAAAACATAGAAGCACGAGGAGACATGCACGCTATATTCATTGGAACGAATACCATCTGACTGCCTAGCGAGGCAACAAAGAAATGATGCTTTTTCCATGAGTTCGTATCACGAGACCATTTGTGCATGGCTGTGCGCTCTCATGGGATCCGTCGTGGCTTTCTGCACTCACAACAATAACAGTTAATGTATTACGAGGCGACGTTATCTAAGTCACAGTGTACATCCCGTTCTCATATAACATGTTAAATGCTGCTTGCTACGAGTACATGGTAGTAAAAGAAGGGGAATCGTCAGGGGGTGGTATAAAGCTATGTTGTCCATGTTTACTGAGGTAAACAACAACAAGCTGTGTTGTGTACCTGGAATCTGGCATCTTGCAACGTCTGTGTACCTAAAATGATGCATAGGATACAGTTATTTTTAGCTTTAGATGCCCACTGTATCTGTATAAAATGAAGCATTTCAAGAAAATATGGAGTGGTCAACGTTTGAAGCTCGAAACAAAAAGATTGACTCATTGTGAAGGGGGGGGGGGAGATCACACAGTAGGAGGCCATAGCTATTAAGCACCTACGTTTACGAAGGCTGAAGCTGCGTGGAGGAGTACTTGGCGGGATACGACCACAAATAAAAGCATCACGAGGAACGTCAAGATAAAGGGTAAGAGATTCCGGAAATAAGAGGTGTCGGTTACATTTACCACCAAGATGAATTGTTGGACCAACCGACTTTACGATTTATCGGAAGGCTAAAGATGAAATTCAAAAGTAAATCCTACAGCAATTCCAAGGGAAGCGCTTTACTTTTTGAAGCTACGGCTAGTGCCTGAGAATGAAAAGCATCCAGCAAAAACTTCACGCTTTATACTGTATGTACTGTTGCAGTTTGCAAGAGAGGAAAATGATTAAACATATTTTAACGCAGATAGAGGCTATCCAGCAGCCGTTGCACGAGAATAGTACGGTAAGTCGGGATGCTGTGGGATAAAAAAAAAAACACGAAGGTTAGTTAATTTATCGAAAGTAGAAATAAGTATCAAAGGAGACTATAGCAAAGTAGTTGCGGCAAAGCCGGGCAGATAAGAATGTTACCATAATTTACTCAGTACAGGCATGTTGGGAAGACATTTATTTGTCTTGTTCACTCTCCTCTGCTGTAGTCGTGCCATTGCCCTTTTGTGCTATCCGGGGGTCAGACACGTCCGGAGTTATACGTACTAATAACGCGACAATTGCCAACGCCTCGATGCAAAGCGAACACTGCAATTTTTAGCTATCTACCGATCCCAATTAGTAAAGAGAGAAAGGACAAAAGTATGTAGGGAGGGGGATAGAGGAAGTGAGCAGAGAATCTAGAGTGCAGTGCAAGGCTTTAAGGTGCGTCACTTCAGCGAGGCGTTGTTATCGTGTCAAATGCATTTCCAGATGGCAGAGCCGGCGCTTCTGTCCACCATGCTCTGCGACTATAAGCGCGATAAGGAGTCAACATTTATTCATCTTGTCACAACGTCACAATAAGGTAGAGCATTTACTTTCGCCCTGGTACTTTATAAACCTCCCGTCGTGGGGCTCCGCTGATGAATCGGAACCACTCGCTGGTACGAGCACGACACATGGGACCCATTTACCTTCGTGGTCCACAGGTGAGCGACTCAGCGAACGTGACCCCGCCTTTGGCTTAGCGTGTGGCGCGACTGCCCCAATTAAGCGCAGACGCCGGGGCCTGTGAAGGAGCTCGCCTGCCCTCCGCTCCCACCGCCGGTGCATGGGTGGGACGGCGGACATGACGGATGGCCGCGAGTGGCCGCGGGGCGAGAGGGTTGAAAGAGTGCGCCCAGGCCAATTAATGGGGGCATGCGCTTTGCGAAAAGTGGTACTTGTCGCAGCGCCAGCACTGATCGTGCTCTTTAATTGGAAGCCTTCCATCGGCATTGGGGTGCCATGCTGCCCTTGCTTCTGTACTGTCCACGGCACTACTAAGTGCACGCGTCGCTACACAGGCATTCGTTTGACACGCAGCGAGGTTTTCATTGCGCGTCGTTAGAACAGGATGGACTGTTTGCTGCTACTGGCTGAAAAGAAAAAAAATCGGACTACTGGGATACGATTGCATCTAAAGCAATCGAGGAAAACTTCCATTTCTGTCTGGAATTCTTCTAAGCACTGTGAACGCAGGGTTTGTAAGCGTTACTCATGTGCGGACATAGGTGCGCACTTAATGAGTTGCTCCTGGTGTGAGCCTTCAGCTCTTGTTTTCGAATTTGCAGCAGGATTAGCCGAGGAAGCGGCCCAGCCTTCATTCGGTCTGCTATATGGTGAACTTGCTAATTAGTGCGAAAACACTATTGGGGTTCGTAAACCCCGGGCAAGATCTTGCGGTGTTTGTGGGTTTGTGCCAATTATGTTGCGATGTTCGTGGTTTTTTGCCGAGTGAAATAAATAAATCAAACAAATATTGCCGTGACTGGGATTCGAACCCGCTGCGACGCGAACAGATCAGCTTCGCTCGCCAGTGAATGAGAGCGCTAGGCTATCGGCGCTTCTTTTTTTTTTAACATCGTGTTTATTACAATGAAGCGATGTTATAAGTGCATGAACCATGAAGAAAACAATCGTAAATCAACACAATGCGTAATACGACACATGTAAACAGCCAAGCATGAGAAAAGACGCGACACAGGGCACATCACTACTACATCAAAATGCGGCACACCTAAGCAACGACGCACTAGAAACAAGGCAGTGAAGAGCACAACACTAAGAGGGGTCGCCACTCTGGTTCAAACTCGGCCTGGCATACAATTCCTTTAGATGAACAATCATACTGCTGAATCGAAATTTTGAAGAAACAACAGATTCACGAAGTCGGTTCATCATGTGCTTTCCCAGAGGCTGTGTAGTCCAATCAGAGAGAACATGTGCAATGTTTCATCAACAAATAGCAGTGCAGTGACATATCGCAAAGAATACGGTGTCAAATTGTCTCTTTTTCAATATTTGTCGCAAGATGTCCTAAAACAGTACTGCATCTCTGCCGCAGCCAATCACGCCTCGTGTTAACCTGCAGGACTCTCGCGCTGTGCATTGCACATCGTCGTCTACATCAAGCGCTTCCATTTGCGACGCGAAGACAGAGAGAATTCTCTTTCTTCATCGTCGTCGTTATCGTTCATGAATCTCTTTTTTTCGCGCGTTTATAAAATTTAGGCAAAAATTCTTAGTCATTAAAAAAAACAAAACAGTAACACCTCGTGGTGAATCCCTGACGCAAGCCGGCGGTTACGCAACTTGGGGTGTGTGTGGAGTACGTTGTTGTATTTTCCACTTCTGTGGTTGTAATGACGGTTATCAGTGTTAATGCTACGTCGGCGCGTGCTCTCAGGGCTGCAATGCAAATTTTTTATTACTACTGTGCTTTCTTCACCTTTTGGTCAAGGTAGTTCACCATTTGAGGGAATAACGTTTTTATTAGCATAATTTGTTATTCTTGCTATTCAGAGTTAGATCTCGCTCAGCATTCCTTTTTTTTTAGATTTATTTTCACGTCACAATTTCTGCGTGTTAATAAATTCATACCCCGAACTTTCATATTTTGAGTCAAAATGCTGTCTTTCTGTCACGGATATCATACGAAAAGAAAATAAAAAGATAGGCATGAACTTTTGAATGTGCGCTATGTTCAATCCTGAAATAAATGAATAGAAGTAAACAGATAATAAAATGATTACTAGCCCTTTAGGTGCTAAAGTCGAGGATGTGGCAATGGCGAGTTCTGGATAAATTTGGGCCAACTAGGGTTCTTTAACGTGCACTAACATCGCACATAACGCGGGCGTTTTCACAAACTGGATTCGAACCCCGGGACCTCGTGTTGAGTAACTGAGCACCGAAGCCGCTGAGCCGCCGCGGCGGATATGCGAAGAATAAATAAATAACTTGGCTTTAAAGCTGTTTCACCTGTATGCAGCCACTGTTACCCCTAAACCACACACATTAAGTGATCACGGACCACCCAAGGAGAGCTAACAGACGAGGTCAGAGGTAAACGTGCCGAACGACACAGGCCTTAATACCTTAATGTGATCTTAACGACCCGGCCGAGCAGCGGCTGAGGGCAGCGCCGTCTCGCGGTTAGGTTATTTTCTTTAGGACTCCACCGCCTGGTTGCGCACTGTCGTGACTGCGTAGTTTAGAATGTCCCGTTGTCTTTCGCACTTTTTGTGAGCGTGGAAGTAAAGGACGAAAGTGTAAGTGCCGTAGAACGTAGCTCTACCCCGGTATGTAGTACATGCGAGGACTAGGAAGCAACACTGCAATTTAGCGCGAAGCGTGACTCACGGGTGCGTTTTGTTGCGTTCCAATGGGTGCTGCCGTTAGAGAGGCCACCTCGACCAGTCGCTGCAGAGCAGACTGGAACGCAGCGTGGTCAGTTGGCATCGCAAAGCGAGAGCGAAAAGTGCAGTCATGTTTACCTCACCCTGATCGATGCGTTTGACTGCGTTTTCGGCGTTTGCTCGAATTTCTGTTCGGGCGCCGGATGGAGGCGGGCATGCGGTGGTGTTTTGAGAGGTCGAAATTGATTCGCTAATGCGTAATATTTTGTTGCGGTTCCTTGAGAACACTGAGAAGTTTACTGGCCGTTCACGAGGTTTAGGTTTTCAGGGGCGCATTTTAAATAGAGTCGCCTAAAGAAAGAACTGCACGGCGATAGCAACGACGAAAGTAGAACAGTCCTTTAACTGGCGCTGCAAAAAGCATACATTGAACGTGCATTAAGAAGCGGAAGCGTTTGCACGTGTTGGTGGGACGTACTTGAATGGCAATTGGCACAGTGGTGACCAGCTGGCGGCCAGTCATTCGGCAGCGGGAAGCCCTGCAGCAAAGCTAAACGTACGTGCTCCGTGTGTGTCGTCCTCATTTCCACGTCGTTTTCAGCTGCATCTGGTGTCGCTGAATGTGGAAGCTCGTATTTCCACGCCTTAAATTGTATAACGGATATTAACGCAGATCATCTTCTCTGAGGTTTCTGCTGTCATGATTCTAAGCGATCAGAAAGCCTTCGTTCGCATCTGTCTTCTGCCCTAAAAAAAGAGGAAGAGAATTGATTGGCGATTGCACAACTGGTAATGCAGAAAATCAGCGCTGGCTGACATGCGATTATGTTTATGATTATATTTGATTATAATGGCACTAGGGCTACTTGGCCGAATAACTCCATGGCAGTAGCGTTTGCGCTGTGTACGAGGGGTGGTAAATGGCCATTATTTCAGGAAGCCGACGGCACTGAGGAAGAGGGAATAATTACCGCCATCAATTTCATATTTAACCTTCTCCGAGGGGCAATGAATTTTACAGAAATATTTTGGAGAAAATTGCGGCCCCGTGAATTGGGAAGAGCAAAATGATACCACAATTTCCAACCACGCATATACATTAGCTGCGCTAAAAAGTTGGTCAAATACGCGTCATGAGCGTTATGACCGCTCTTAAAATGTGAGTCGAAAATGAACCCGGATACCATTCATGAGAACATGAACAAATATTTTTTTTTAATTAACTGCCGTCTTGGCTCTCGTTCAATCTATATGCCACTACGCGTTTTTCTGAAAACATCAGTTTCCATTGTGAAAAGGTGCAAAGCAATTGAAAGACGGCGGACGCAGCATGTTCCGCACTACTATTGTTCGCGAAAGCTTCCCTACAAGTAGGGGAGCACCAGCGGCACTTTTTCCTTGACAAGCTGCGTGGGGGATCGTGTTTAGCGCCCAGGCAGCGCTCCAGTTTTGTGTTTCCTGAAAACCCCAACGTCTTTTCGCTGCCTGATTGTATAGCCATCGATTAGCTGGCGGTCCAGAGCCTGCAGGTGTGCCCGATTCAGGTGTAAGCCTACAGTCGGCTATAACTCAAGAACGAGGCTGCAGGTGACCTTCAAAGGAGGCCATCCAGCCAATGGAGTGAACAGATTTGCATTACAGAGCGGTTAATGCGATTAAGCCGTGGTTAATACCCTTCTTCAATCTGCTACGCCCTGCGATGTAAGGCTAAAAGATCCGTTGGGGGGGGGGGTAACCTTGATGTCACGAGAATAGGTCTGTGCCATTGGCTTCTCTTGAGGGACTTTTGGCGCTACGGTTTCGAGCTTTTTCCGACTCAAGCATGCCAATACCGGTGAACACATAGCGGTCATTATTTTTTTTTATACCCTAGAGGTCTTGATGTCAAAACTGAAAGTGGAGAAACTTACCGAGCATATCTGAAAAGCAGCTGAGCTCGCGGCGTTCAGGCAAAAAGCTTGCACGCGCAAAAATCCGAGCAGTGCTAACCAAAACTGCTCTTAATCCCCCTGCCATCAAATGGCGACTCTAGAACCTGTAGAAAGACCTTTTCTTTTCTTTTAAAAAGTGGCACGACCGTACAAACTTGGTTAAAACGACACCTGGGATTGTCAGCAGGCGCTTAAACGCAGCTCAAAAACTGGATTTTTTTTAGCTGCCCCCCCCCCGCCCCCCCCCCCCCCCTCCGAGCCACAAAGGGTTAAATGTTATTCAACTCTTTAGCACACTGCCAGCTTTCATGCTTATACTGCTAACAAAGGCGCGGCCACACCCCCAGCCAACTGAATTTCATATAAAAAAATATGACCCTTGCAGCGCACTTGTTGGCCAGGATATCCACCTCGAAATTTTGAACTGATTCCCACGACGGTGAAGATCTGCGCGAAACTCCTTCATTGTGTGACACAGTTGTAACGTACGGCGTTTCTTCAATATCGCCAGCCAATGGTGAGGCGGGACAAAAACATCAGCGCCACCTGTT